>NC_054878.1:560741-860741 GCF_018320785.1 Cheilinus undulatus
ATAAAAATAACTATAATATAAGTGTAAATAACTATAAATATAACTATAATATAAGTATAATAATAACTATAAATATATCTATAATATAAGTATAATAATAACTATAAATATATCTATAATATAAGTATAATAATAACTATAAATATATCTATAATATAAGTATAATAATAACTATAAATATATCTATAATATAAGTATAATAATAACTATAAATATATCTATAATATAAGTATAATAATAACTATAAATATAACTATAATATAAGTGTAAATAACTATAAATAGAACTATAAGTGTAATAATAACTAAAAATATAACTATAATATAAGTGTAATAATAACTATAAATATAACTATAATATAAGTGTAAATAACTATAAATATAACTATAATATAAGTGTAAATAACTATAAATATAACTATAATATAAGTGTAAATAACTATAAATAGAACTATAATATAAGTGTAAATAACTATAAATATAACTATAATATAAGTGTAAATAACTATAAATATAACTATAATATAAGTGTAATAATAACTATAAATATAACTATAATATAAGTGTAAATAACTATAAATATAACTATAAGTGTAATAATAACTATAAATATAACTATAATATAAGTGTAATAATAACTAAAAATATAACTATAATATAAGTGTAAATAACTATAAATATAACTATAATATAAGTGTAATAATAACTATAAATATAACTATAATATAAGTGTAATAATAACTAAAAATATAACTATAATATAAGTGTAAATAACTATAAATATAACTATAATATAAGTGTAATAATAACTAAAAATATAAATATAATATAAGTGTAAATAACTATAATATAACTATAATATAAGTGTAATAATAACTATAAATATAACTATAATATAAGTGTAAATAACTATAAATATAACTATAATATAAGTGTAATAATAACTATAAATATAACTATAAGTGTAATAATAACTATAAATATAACTATAATATAAGTGTAAATAACTATAAATATAACTATAATATAAGTGTAAATAACTATAAATAGAACTATAATATAAGTGTAAATAACTATAAATATAACTATAATATAAGTGTAATAATAACTATAAATATAACTATAATATAAGTGTAAATAACTATAAATATAACTATAATATAAGTGTAATAATAACTATAAATATAACTATAAGTGTAATAATAACTATAAATATAACTATAATATAAGTGTAAATAACTATAAATATAACTATAATACAAGTGTAATAATAACTATAAATATAACTATAATATAAGTGTAAATAACTATAAATAGAACTATAATATAAGTGTAATAATAACTATAAATATAACTATAATATAAGTGTAAATAACTATAAATAGAACTATAAGTGTAATAATAACTATAAATGTAACTATAATATAAGTGTAAATAACTATAAATATAACTATAATATAAGTGTAATAATAACTATAAATATAACTATAATATAAGTGTAAATAACTATAAATATAACTATAATATAAGTGTAATAATAACTATAAATAGAACTATAAGTGTAATAATAACTATAAATATAACTATAATATAAGTGTAAATAACTATAAATAGAACTATAAGTGTAATAATAACTATAAATATAACTATAAGTGTAATAATAACTATAAATATAACTATAATATAAGTGTAAATAACTATAAATAGAACTATAAGTGTAATAATAACTATAAATGTAACTATAATATAAGTGTAATAATAACTATAAATATAACTATAATATAAGTGTAATAATAACTATAAATATAACTATAATATAAGTGTAAATAACTATAAATAGAACTATAATATAAGTGTAAATAACTATAAATAGAACTATAAGTGTAATTATAACTATAAATATAACTATAATATAAGTGTAAATAACTATAAATAGAACTATAAGTGTAATAATAACTATAAATGTAACTATAATATAAGTGTAATAATAACTATAAATATAACTATAATATAAGTGTAAATAACTATAAATATAACTATAATATAAGTGTAATAATAACTATAAATATAACTATAATATAAGTGTAAATAACTATAAATAGAACTATAAGTGTAATAATAACTATAAATGTAACTATAATATAAGTGTAATAATAACTATAAATATAACTATAATATAAGTGTAATAATAACTATAAATATAACTATAATATAAGTGTAAATAACTATAAATAGAACTATAATATAAGTGTAAATAACTATAAATAGAACTATAAGTGTAATAATAACTATAAATAGAACTATAATATAAGTGTAAATAACTATAAATGTAACTATAATATAAGTGTAATAATAACTATAAATATAACTATAATATAAGTGTAAATAACTATAAATAGAACTATAAGTGTAATAATAACTATAAATATAACTATAATATAAGTGTAAATAACTATAAATAGAACTATAAGTGTAATAATAACTATAAATATAACTTTAATACAAGTGTAATAATAACTATAAATATAACTATAATATAAGTGTAAATAACTATAAATAGAACTATAATATAAGTGTAAATAACTATAAATATAACTATAAGTGTAATAATAACTATAAATATAACTTTAATACAAGTGTAATAATAACTATAAATATAACTATAATATAAGTGTAAATAACTATAAATAGAACTATAATATAAGTGTAAATAACTATAAATAGAACTATAAGTGTAATAATAACTATAAATATAACTTTAATACAAGTGTAAAAATAACTATAAATATAACTATAATATAAGTGTAAATAACTATAAATAGAACTATAATATAAGTGTAATAATAACTATAAATATAACTATAATATAAGTGTAAATAACTATAAATAGAACTATAAGTGTAATAATAACTATAAATATAACTTTAATACAAGTGTAATAATAACTATAAATATAACTATAATATAAGTGTAAATAACTATAAATAGAACTATAATATAAGTGTAATAATAACTATAAATATAACTATAATATAAGTGTAAATAACTATAAATAGAACTATAAGTGTAATAATAACTATAAATATAACTATAATATAAGTGTAATAATAACTATAAATATAACTATAATATAAGTGTAATAATAACTATAAATATAACTATAATATAAGTGTAATAATAACTATAAATAGAACTATAATATAAGTGTAATAATAACTATAAATATAACTATAATATAAGTGTAAATAACTATAAATAGAACTATAAGTGTAATAATAACTATAAATATAACTATAAGTGTAATAATAACTATAAATATAACTATAATATAAGTGTAAATAACTATAAATAGAACTATAAGTGTAATAATAACTATAAATGTAACTATAATATAAGTGTAATAATAACTATAAATATAACTATAATATAAGTGTAATAATAACTATAAATATAACTATAATATAAGTGTAAATAACTATAAATAGAACTATAATATAAGTGTAATAATAACTATAAATATAACTATAATATAAGTGTAAATAACTATAAATAGAACTATAAGTGTAATAATAACTATAAATATAACTATAATATAAGTGTAATAATAACTATAAATATAACTATAATATAAGTGTAATAATAACTATAAATATAACTATAATATAAGTGTAATAATAACTATAAATATAACTATAATATAAGTGTAATAATAACTATAAATATAACTATAATATAAGTGTAAATAACTATAAATAGAACTATAAGTGTAATAATAACTATAAATATAACTATAAGTGTAATAATAACTATAAATATAACTATAATATAAGTGTAAATAACTATAAATAGAACTATAAGTGTAATAATAACTATAAATGTAACTATAATATAAGTGTAATAATAACTATAAATATAACTATAATATAAGTGTAAATAACTATAAATAGAACTATAAGTGTAATAATAACTATAAATGTAACTATAATATAAGTGTAATAATAACTATAAATATAACTATAATATAAGTGTAAATAACTATAAATATAACTATAATATAAGTGTAATAATAACTATAAATATAACTATAATATAAGTGTAAATAACTATAAATAGAACTATAAGTGTAATAATAACTATAAATGTAACTATAATATAAGTGTAATAATAACTATAAATATAACTATAATATAAGTGTAATAATAACTATAAATATAACTATAATATAAGTGTAAATAACTATAAATAGAACTATAATATAAGTGTAAATAACTATAAATAGAACTATAAGTGTAATAATAACTATAAATAGAACTATAATATAAGTGTAAATAACTATAAATGTAACTATAATATAAGTGTAATAATAACTATAAATATAACTATAATATAAGTGTAAATAACTATAAATAGAACTATAAGTGTAATAATAACTATAAATATAACTATAATATAAGTGTAAATAACTATAAATAGAACTATAAGTGTAATAATAACTATAAATATAACTTTAATACAAGTGTAATAATAACTATAAATATAACTATAATATAAGTGTAAATAACTATAAATAGAACTATAATATAAGTGTAAATAACTATAAATATAACTATAAGTGTAATAATAACTATAAATATAACTTTAATACAAGTGTAATAATAACTATAAATATAACTATAATATAAGTGTAAATAACTATAAATAGAACTATAATATAAGTGTAAATAACTATAAATAGAACTATAAGTGTAATAATAACTATAAATATAACTTTAATACAAGTGTAAAAATAACTATAAATATAACTATAATATAAGTGTAAATAACTATAAATAGAACTATAATATAAGTGTAATAATAACTATAAATATAACTATAATATAAGTGTAAATAACTATAAATAGAACTATAAGTGTAATAATAACTATAAATATAACTTTAATACAAGTGTAATAATAACTATAAATATAACTATAATATAAGTGTAAATAACTATAAATAGAACTATAATATAAGTGTAATAATAACTATAAATATAACTATAATATAAGTGTAAATAACTATAAATAGAACTATAAGTGTAATAATAACTATAAATATAACTATAATATAAGTGTAATAATAACTATAAATATAACTATAATATAAGTGTAATAATAACTATAAATATAACTATAATATAAGTGTAATAATAACTATAAATATAACTATAATATAAGTGTAATAATAACTATAAATATATCTTTAATTTAACTATAAATACAACTATAATAATAACTATAACTATAAATACAACTATAATAATAACTATAACTATAAATACAACTATAATAAAAACTATAATATAACTATAAAAAGCCATTTTTAGAACCAGAAGTGTAAAAAAAATCTGTATTGATTAAAATTTTTTAAAATTAAGTAAACAACAATTCTGACATTTTCGGTGTGAGATTTGAACACATCATAACATAGAATACAGTCATCTAATTTGCTGAGGTTACCTGAATGCATCACATTCTGTCTTCAGCTCCTAAGGTTGGCTAATTAACGTTAGTTTTGCCGATTCCACCGCGGACAGCCAGAGCCATGACAGCACAGACGGGTTCCTGCAGATAAAGACATACAGGTATTTGAAGCTGCTGGTGCCTCTGGAGTCCCACCAACCTCAAGTGTAGGATCCTCCAGAGGCTTGCAGTCGTGTATAAACCTACTATTCAGCCCCCCCTAACCAATGCTCACAAGCAGAAACAGTTGCAGTGGGCCCAGAAATACATGAAGACTCATTTTCAAACAGTCTTGTTGACTGATGAGTGCCGTGCAACCCTGGATGGTCCAGATGGAGGAGTAGTGGATGGTTGGTGGATGGCCACCATGTCCCAATGAGGCTGTGACATCAGCAAGGAGAGGGCGGAGTCATGTTCTGGGCCGGAATCATGAGGAGAGAACTGGTAGGCCCCTTTAGGGTCCCTGAAGGTGTGAAAATGACCTCGGCTAAGTATGTAGAGTTTGTGACTGACCACTTTCTTCCATGGTACAAAAAGAAGAACCGTGCCTTCTGTAGCAAAATGATCTTCATGCATGACAATGCTCCATCTCATGCTGCAGAGAATCCCTCTGTGTCATTGGCTGCTATGGGCATAAAAGGAGAGAAACTCATGGTGTGGCCCCCATCCTCCCCTGACCTTTAACCCTACTGAGAACCTTTGGAGCATCCTCAAGCTAAAGATCTATGAGGGTGGGAGGCAGTTCACATCACAACAGCAGCTCTGGGAGGATATTCTGACATCCTGCAAAGAAATTCAAGCAGAAACTCTCCAAAAACTCACAAGTTCAATGGATGAAGAATAGTGAAGGTGATATCAGAGAAGGGCTCCTATGTTAACATGAACTTGGCCTGTTCAGATGTTTTTGACTGAAATAGCTTTGATTTCAGTAAATATGACCTCCTGATGCTGCAGATTCAACACATGACCATTTTCACTTCTTTACAACCTATAAAATGTTCTGAAACTCTGCTGTGTAGAATAATGTGGAACAGTGCATTTTGAGTTTGTTTTTCTTTCTTTCTTTTGAATTAACAATGCTCTAGCTGAAAATTACACTGACTGTCATTTGTGCTGACTATTTAGGAAAATCTGAGAAAAATATTCTTTACATAATAATTGGAAGGTGGTGTAATAAGAGCTGTTTGCCTTCATTCTGCTCTCTTTATCTTCAGTTTGGCTTTTAAAACGTGTTTTAAATAACCAAAATGGTGGAAAGAGAGCTGGTGCTTAAATAGGAGTTAGCTATTGTGGTTCATATTTCAGAATAAGCTCATTCATGAAGGACACATTATGATTTGGTTTCTTACCCCACAAGGTCTATTTGGTTCAAAGTATAGAAGCATTTCTGTTGAAAGCATGTTTGTGACTAACACAGGGGTGACGAAGCTGTTAATAGGCCCAGCTAGCCTCTTAGCCCAGCACAGAACTGCTCAGGATTTTTACATGTCAGGAAAATCTGTTAAACTGTGGGAAGAACCCAACAGCCCTGACCTGGGTGAGCTCAGGGCTGGGTACGACTACGATACAGTGAATTCACCTTTCTAAGACTAAACCAGACTATCTAAAAAAACACTTTTAATACGGACACACTCCTGTTCTCATCCCCACCCCTCTGTCTCTGGAACACACACACACACACCCACACACACACACACGGAGGGATGGCGCTGTGGTGGTGCAGCAGCTTCTTCTCGTTCCCCAGAACTTCTCCAGGTTTTGTTGTCATTCGGCTCTTTCTGTTTGTGTGTGTGTGTGTAGGTGGGTGGGGGTGTGTGTGTGTGTGTGTGTGTGTGTGCACTCAGACAGCCCAAGTCTAAATGTCCGTGTTATTTTGGTCTTCCCAGAGGCGGTACTTCTCTTCACACTCAGCCCGCCCAGCACTGTAACACCAGTGTGCCTGGGGATTTACACACATTTGTACACATGAGTCCAGAGACAGACAAACAGAGATGGAGGGAGTATGGCAGCTCAGCTCTGCTCAGGCTTCAGTGTGCAGGAAATTCTCCCCTCACTCTGCAAATAACAGTACAATATAAATATACGGACATCCAATCAACGCAAGCAGAGCAGATTCTACATCCTGGCGCCGTCAGACAAACACTCTTCTATTAATACATCCAGTTGTGGAAATTCATAACAGCATCAGGTGGCTGAGGGTGGGAGTGTGTTTTTATTGTGATATTTACAGTTTCAACTGAAAAGAGGAAAATGATGCTGAGCTTAAATACGTCTGAGCCTCCTACTGAAGACGTGGATACAGCCAGTGTAAACGTGTCACGCAGTGAAAACCAGGGAGGAATATCTCCACAGTTATCACTGATGTTAAGGCAGAAATATTTCTAACTTTAGCCTGGTGGTGTTTCATTCTCAGTACAGTTAAGGTCCAGCATCAACATACGGTATTTTCTCACATTATTCACTGTCTCTGTTGTCCAGTTAGCAGAGGTGGAAAAGTACCAGACTAATGTTCTCCAGTAACGGTTACTCTGGCTAAAATAAGTTAAACTAGTGATCTGTAAATCTACTCTAGTAAAAGTCAAACGTGTTTAGTCTAAAGTTTACTCTGAACTCTACTGATTAGCTGCCTGACAGGTTATCATCATTTAGATTAAATCACAGTATGTCCAACTTCAAATCACAGATAATGCAATGATTCTTTATGCTGACATTAGTTTTAAAGTTCCAGTTAATGCTTATTCTGACCTAACCGTCATACAAACATTCAAGTGTCAGTTTTTGTGTTTGGTAGATGACAGACAAAATTATCTTTCCCACCAAGACAACATTTTAGATCGAATTTGCATCCAATCAAAAAATGTGACAATTTTATAGCCTCTCAAAGCAGATGGATTCGCCCGTTTCCGTGTTTCTCTCTGGTGAATCCATCTTACAAAGCTCCCGTCTGAATCGTTTGGGCCCATTTAGAAAGTGGCAGGACCAATCAGCGATGAGGGGCAGTGCTTTCAGACGAGGCGGGGTCGTGACGTAAACAAGCAGCAGCGAGAGCTGGTGCAGTTATGGAGGAAGAGATTAGCGTGGATGCTGCTAAAGCGCCACTTTTATCACAACTTGACAACATTTCTTTGTTAAAGGAAGAACAAAGAACAGCAGTGAGTTGTTTTCTTTTCAACAACTACAAAAGTCTTGTACTGACCTGTCTACAGTTGCCATGGTTACCGTTATGTAGTTCTACATGGAGTTTACCCCTCGGTAGCGGCTACGTCACATGTTTTTTTTGCTCTGATTGGCCCCTAGAGATGTGACAGACAGAACGTTCATCCAATCACCCTCCGAGATTTCTCAAAGGCTCTGCCCTTTCCCAAACGCCGTCTATGGTAGACGTGTGAATCAAATCCATCTGGCGTATCAGGTTACAAAAGATGGAGATAAATATGATTACATTTTAGATCATAATCTCAGCATCAAGGGGAAAAATTCCACTTAGATCATTTCCTGTAATTGTTCGTCCCTTGCAGATATCACAGAGCCGTACTCTAGAACTGTGGTTCTCAAACTTGGTCCGGGACCCCTGGAGGTCCGTGAACCACAGCTTGGGGGTCTGCAAAATAATTCAGAATAAATCATTAAAGTAAGGCCTGTCATTAGAAATCAAATAAACACATGTAGGAACCACAGCGCCCTAAAACAACCACACTAAACCAACGACTCACACAGCAGTCAGCTCTGGGCCAATAAAAACTCATGATTGTGAGACATCAGGTGAATCTATCACTCCACACGCATCAGCCACTCTGCTCAGGACACTTTTGGTGTGCAGGTCCAGCTAGCAACAATGGATAAATATTAAAGCGTGTCCACTTCATCATGGGATGCTCAGCCCAAACCAGCTAAACTGAGGAGACATGATGGCAGCTATCTGGAGGTTGGTTCATACCTGAAACTTTAGACACAGTCAGAAATGGCATGTTGGTAATTAAAGTAATACCGTGGCTATTTTTAACCCCTGTGACTCAGTATAAGCGCCACTCCTAGTCTCAATAATGTGCAGAGCCATTCAAATAGACCAGGGCAGTGCAACACAGCTCCAAATGTCCTCATCAGCTTACGTCTGATTGTTAACACTGAAGCTGAATCTCATTCACTGCTGGTTTGGTTTCCTGGTCTTTGAAGCACTTAGCTTTGTGATCTGATTTCTGCGCTACAGGTGAAGCCCTTCCTGTCAGCTGAACGCAAACACTGAAATCCTCATCAGAAATAGGTTACATAGGAACAGATGAATACTCTACAGACATAAATCCAGCTCCTCTAGAGACCGGCTGACTGTGACAGTGTGTGTGGATCCGTGCGTGTCATGTGTTTTTCAGCATACATGTACATGCTCCACTGTGTGTGTTTATTTCATGGATCGGATCGTTATTAGTTCTGGTGTCCTTATCCAGCGTAACAGACGTGAGGTTGGCGTGCTCAGCATAAAGCCTGTGGGGATCAGGATGTTGTGTGCTGTACCGAGGCAAAGGAGGGTCTGAAATAAACAGACTCAGAGAGTATCTGAGCAGCAGAGAGAGGGAATGATACTCTGTGAAAATGTTCCTGTTGTGATGTTTGTCGTAGATTTAAAAGGACAAATGCTCTCTGGTTATCATAAGGTTGGTTATAAAGGTTCAGGGTTTGGGGATCCAGTTGTGACAGCACAGGCTGGGAGAGCTCCTGGTAGCTTTGGTAACAGGTACACACAACCTCCAATCAACCAATCAGTCAATCAATCAATCAATAAATCAACCAATCAGTCAGTCAACCAATCAGTCAATCAATCAATCAATCAATCAATCAATCAATAAATCAACCAATCAGTCAGTCAACCAATCAGTCAATCAATCAATCAATCAATCAACCAATCAGTCAGTCAATCAGTCAGTCAGTCAGTCAGTCAGTCAGTCAGTCAGTCCCTCCCTCCCTCCCTCCGTCCGTCGGTGCGTCTGGTCTAGACCGTTCTCTCTCCATAAAGGCCCAGCTTTAATCACCGTGGGCTCAGCTATGGAGAATATTTCACCAGTAAAGACCACACCAGTCTAGAAATGGAGTTTAATGGTTTAATATTGATGTGATAAGGGGTATAAGGGGTATAAAAACCATCTAGTTCAGGGGTTTCAAACTCACAGCAGGGGCCGGATTCTGGATTCAGGTCTCACCTGTGAACCCAACAGGGTCAACATTTAATCATAAACTGTCAACTCCATTTTCACCAGTGCTAAATTATGGGGGAAAAACATACACTTCATAAACTTATACTCAACTTATAATGATAAAAATGACACTGATAAGTGATTTTAAAATTTTAAAAAGTCAAAATAATTTTAAAAGCTCAGAGTCAGATATTTAAAGTCTAACATGTTAGTTGAAAAGGTCAAAACATGAAATTAAAAGTCAAAATAATGATTTAAAAAGGCTTGAATATGAGGTAGAAATCAAAATCATGAGTTTAAAAGATCAGATTATGAGATAACATTGGAAACTGTTGTGTGAGTGTGTGTGAGGCGGGAATGGTTTTAAAAGGTTATTGTGCACAGGAATTAAGGTAATCTTCGTGGGTGAGAGTGCTATCAGCGTGCTACTGGTGAGCGGTGAGTGAGGCACTGGAAAAAAGAAGAGAGACACGTTAGAAAAAGCAAGTAATCACTAGAGGAATATGCAAAAATTCACAACACTCGAAGAAGCGGAGCGCTGGAGGTTTACCACGGTGAGGAAAGAGCCAAACTCTGCAGAGAGCTTCCAGCCGTCTCTTGAAGGAGAGTCCAGATCAGCTGATCGACCGCAGGTGTGATCGCTCTCCGCAGCGCCGTGAGGATGGTGCAACCTCAGGGAAAGCAGCGACAAGTTACCAGCAACAAACAAGGACCCTGGAGGCCAGAAACCAGAAATCCAACCAAAATAAAATGAATTTTCAAAATAACCATAACAGAAACCTTGTGTCTAAAAGGTCAAAATATGAGTTCAAATGTGATAAGTTGAAATGGTCAAAAATGACTATAACTATGAATGTACAGATATTTATGTAAATCAAATTAGATATGATTCTGATAAATGATTTTGAAAATTTAAAAAAAATGTCAAAATGAGTTTAAAGGCTCAACATCTGAGATTTAAAGTCCAACAAATTACTTCAACAGGTCAAGAAGTTAAAAGTCAAAAAAATGTTTCTAAAAGGCAAAAATGTGAAAGTCAAATTGCGTTTAAAAAGATATGACTTAAAATTAAAGTTCAGAAGTATGAGATAAAATGCCACAACTATAAGTTCAAGTCATAATTGTGAGAAGTTCAATTTAGAATAGGAAAGGAAATAAAGACTTTCCTATTTTTCCCTGATTTTTATGATTAACAAAGATATGTGAAATCATCAGAGTTAAGTTCACACTTAAATCTGCAGACCTCTGGGACACTTAAACAGAAATGTGATATGACCATGTGGGCCGGGTATAACTGTACCACCGGCCGGATTTGGCCCCCGGCCTTGAGTTTGACTCCCCTGATCTAGTGTGTGGCCAGCCTAATGAGAGCTGCACACACTTGCCCCTTTTGGTGCTGGTGCTAGCTCCAGGCTAGTGCCTGGGTTAGCACCGGTTCTTTCTGTTTCCACCAACAAAGCACCGGCTCCAGGTGCTAAAAACTGGGGCTTAGCAGGCACCAACTCTTTGCTGGGCCAGAGCGAGGGCCAGAGCAAAGCACCAACTATGTCGGGGGCGGGGTTATCGTGACGATCATGACGCGGTGGAAAGCAGTCATTCTGAACTCGGCCACAGACGATGCTGGTCGGCTCCCTCCTGCAGACCACCGTCACTGATCCTGGTATGTTTTATTTCACCCTGTTGTTCGCCTACTATGAATACGCTCGCTACAGTATTCCCTCATCAATGTTATGAATGTTACATCAGCTAATCAGCTAAAAAAGGCAGCAGCAATATTTCACTGCGAGACCTGTATTCAGAACTTCCCTCGTTGTTACACAACGGCCCGTTTAATTACATTACTGAACTGTATGGTAATCAACAACGATTCTTGCTCATTTTACAGTTGTCGACCGTGGATTTGGAGGCTCTGTTACCACAGCCAGCATCACCAGTCCCATCTTGCAGCACGCCTGTTCCATGCTGCAGCTCATCTTCTTCGTCTTCCTCTCAGACCAAATAGTTTGGTTTAAAAGTTTATTTGTGATTATGTTCATTTGTACTCTGTGTAAACAGTTATTTGTGAAAAGAGATGCACGTTTCGTCCATAATCCACTGATCATTAACTGGTCGCAAATCAGGCTCTGGTTTTAAGAGTATCTTTGGCTTCAAATGTCTGCACCCTAAAAACCATCACTATTGAAACAGCTCTAGAATGATCTGATGTTGATCTGTTTCTACAGAAATCTACTCGTCAGCCATTATTAGTAAATGTCCTTTAAAAATGGGTTAAGACTGGCAGAAATGTTGCAAAAATGGCCTGAGCGAGGGATTAAAAGGGGTTAGAGAGTGGCACAATGTGCTTTGGAGTGGCACAAAGGGGCAAAAATATGCAGGAATGAAATAATGAAAAGGGGCTAATAGTGTCAAAAATGAGTTCATCCACACATTTTTAATTTCAAACACAGCAGCATGTGAGTTTTCTTTTTTCATACCAAGCTAGATAGATAATGTCCTACTCGAGCACATATAGTATTTGATTTGTATTGTTGATTTCGATAAATTTAAGGAAAATGTAAAAAGTTCATGCTATACTGACATAAAAAGTGGGGCATTTCAGCAAAGAATGCAACGGGGATTTCCTCATCTCAAATAATTTATTGAAACATATCAAACAGCAGCGCTGAGTACAAAACAAAAAACCTGAATGTCACAATAACTTTTCATGCATCCTTGAGCATCAATTACAGCATCAACTAAAGATGAACAGCATGATGGAGAGCACTGTTTATACACAAACATCTGTACATCTCATGACAGTTTAACTGGATAGAACAGCGTGCCTTCAGTCACAAACAAACCGATCTGCATGGTTAAATATTATGAGCACACAGCAGGTCAGCCACATTTTCTTGCTCAGCTCCAGCTTGCAGTCATTTCTTTTAGAAGGCACCTCCTTGCAGTCAGCCTTAAGACCATCTATAACGATAAACAAAGATATCATCGTCAACTTATTACGTTTGTTTAACTGCTATGTACTTGATGCAAGCGTAGTCAAAGCTGAGCAGCCTAGCGAAGGCTATCAATAACACGTGTCTTTGATAATTACCTGTATTCTCAAACGTAGTCTCCGTTCCCTGTGACTCCGATGAAGACGGATATCCTGTAGCAGTTGTTTTATTTTTGGCTCTGGATCTTTATGCAGGTTTGCAAAGCCAGGATCATCGCTCGCATGTATACGATCATCTCATCCATTGCTTTGTTTACTTCTGCATAGCGCGAGCGTCCTTGGGTAAAAGGCTACGTATGCGGTGACGTACTGACGTTTTGTACGGTGACGCAGTGACATGGTTAGGATCATGCATTTGTGGGATGAGCAGCAGAGCTGAGTATGTGGGTTGCGCCCATGAAAAATGTGACAAATCTCCTCTGCAAATGCCAAACAGCTTATTTTGCTGTTGCTATTGACTCTTGTTTTGAGCTTCTGGTACTCCCAGGTGCTGCTGATCAGGTGCCTTATCAGCAGCACCTGTGAGCATGGGCCCTGCTACAGTGGTCAGTAGATGTCTGCTTCAAGAATTGGCATGCCGCGTTTGACTGATCTGGATAGGGCCCGTCGGTTGGGCAACTTCCACAAAACCAAGTTGCAGCATTGTTTAGAGTGAACCCTAGTACCATCTCCAAACTGAAGGCCAAGTTCCATATAAGGGGGAATGTCAGAAACAGGCTGCGAAGTGGGCGTCCCCAGACTATGACACCCCAAGAATACTGTTTTCTCACCCTGTCAGCAAGAACTCTATCCTCCAAAATGACAACACTTGCCCCCACAGAGCGGGGTTTATCAGAGACTACCTCCAGGATTTGGGAGTAGAGGATGGAATGTCCTGCCAGCAGTGTTGACCTTTAACCCCATTGAACACTTGTGGGATCAGCTTGCGCGTACCAGAGTGACCAACACAACCACGTTGGCTGACAAATGCTGGTTCAGGAGGAGGAGGAGCCAGGCTGGTGACCAGCATGAGGAGGAGGAGCCAGGCTGGAGACCAGCATGAGGGGGAGGAGCCAGGCTGGAGACCAGCATGAGGAGGAGGAGCCAGGCTGGTGACCAGCATGAGGAGGAGGAGCCAGGCTGGAGACCAGCATGAGGAGGAGGAGCCAGGCTGGAGACCAGCATGAGGAGGAGGAGCCAGGCTGGTGACCAGCATGAGAAGGAGGAGCCAGGCTGGTGACCAGCATGAGGAGGAGGAGCCAGGCTGGTGACCAGCATGAGAAGGAGGAGCCAGGCTGGTGACCAGCATGAGGAGGAGGAGCCAGGCTGGTGACCAGCATGAGAAGGAGGAGCCAGGCTGGTGACCAGCATGAGGAGGAGGAGCCAGGCTGGTGACCAGCATGAGGAGGAGGAGCCAGGCTGTTGTGGCTGTGTATGGTTCTTCCACATGCTACTGAGGCTCCTGTTTGTTAAATGAATAAATTGTGAAATTGTTTATGTCTTGTTTCTTCAAACTCCAATCATCCAATCCACCAAACCCCAAACAAGAGTCAACGGCAGAATCAGCTGTTTGGCATTGGGAGAGAGGATTTGGCACATTTTTCATGGGTGCAACCCACATACTCAGCTCTGCTGCTCATCCCACAAATGCATGATCCTTACAAATGTGGCATCATTTAAAAGGGTAATAAACAGGCTTTCCAATGGTATAAGATTGATTACCAAGAGGCACTGTTACAACAAAGAAATAATCCACCAAACACAAATTGCCTTACGTTTTGCTTTAAGTTTATTTACTTTACAGGGTCTTTAACTGTCTCAGTGGTATCCATGGGTCTGAAAGCATTATCTTCGCCCTCAGTCCCTTGTAGATACAAAAGTCTTGGTCACAGATGGCCATTGCTCACTGAATCCATTTGTTTGGATAAATATTTCAGATCTGTGATCACATTAAAAAAAATAAACACATATGCTTGCTTCCTAAGGGTCATAAATGCCTGTTGCAATAGCTTAAGCTGGGCCTGCTGTAATTACCTAACACCAGTTAGCAGTAGACACAATGACAGAGTCAGACAGCTCAACATCCAGTAAGCTGTAAACTTTGCTATACTCGTGTTCTGCTGGGATCCTTGGCTTTTTTTTCTAACTCATAATTTGACAGTACGGTGCCAGTCCGATTGTTGCTGCATCTTTTTCAAGTGTAAAGATCTATTATGAACCAAACTCAGTGTTAGGAGAGCCTGCAAAGACTAACTGCACGAACCCACACTGGAGCCAGGGTGCACGGGGGAGAGCTTGTAAACAAACAGAAACAAAAGCCCTCTGTCTCTCAGCCTGCAGAAAGATTTGATTTGAACATCAGGAAATGCTCTGATATCAAACTGCAGAAGGTGAGTTACATGTGTGAGTGGACCAAGCTTAAGCCTGGCACATACTGTAAAGTATGAAGTAAAGTCCTGTGTGGTTTTGAGGTTAATTCTTTCTTAGAATTAGTGACATTACATGGTCTTAACGGCCCTGTCTGCAGGAGTGTGCCCTCTTTGAGGGCTGAACAGCATTTTTACTGACTAATCCAGGTGTATCTTTAAAAACAGATTCAATGCTCTCTGACGGAGGATGTCCTTGGTAACGTGAATGTACTTACAGCTTCACTGTTTCCTTCCTCAGTGCTCAGCCTTGGCTCTGAGCAGAGGAAGAGGAAGGGTTTCTTCAATGAAGGAGCTGCGCTTGTGTTTGACCTTTGACTATAAAGAAGACCATGAGTAGAGTGTGTGTGTGTGCTCTGCCAGCATCGTGGTTAATGTAACAGTGTTGAAGGTCAGCTCAGCATCAAGGAGAGGAGCACATCGTTGGTAATTAGAACTCCCACAGTGAGCCCAGCGTCTGTTAACTAAGCACCATGCACCAGCTCAGGCTCAGCTCACACGCCTTTCATTCCTGGGAGGTTAATAATGATGTCAGTGACGGTTTGGGACGAACTCTGCATGTCCCCAACATACTGTAGGATTTTTTACCTTAAAAATAGGACACAGAGTTTCTAACAATAAATAAAGACATGATGCACATACACTTTTTAAGGGAATGGGGAGAAAACATGTTAGCTAACAGCACTGAAACACACTGATTAATTATGCAAAATGACTGTGAGCTCCACTGCTATGGAGAGAGGTAGTGAGGCGCTCTCTCACCTGGTTCTCTCTCTATGCCCTGATATAACACGTACACATTTAGTATTCAAAAAGAAAGCTGAATATGGTTTGATTGAAATGTGCTGAGTATTTGTGATGTAAATAAATGTGGGGAGAATCATCATTATATTTTATAATAATAGTTCATGAATACACAGTTTAATGCACTGGCATTGTGGACTTCACTGCAGTGGTGATTGAAGAAAGCCCACTGCTTTTGCATTATAAATATGTATTTATTTATAAAGTAAAAGAAGCATAAATTGGTCCATATCAGTAAATCCCATTATTTTTTTATTTGGTTCCTGTCAGCAGTGCATTCATGTAACATAAGTTTGCTTTTACTCTCTCACCTGTACCTGGATGCTTCTTTCTAAAACAAAATTGCACAGCCATCTTTTGAAAAAAGCTGAGTTGTTTTCTGGAGCCTGAAAGGAAGGAAATTGTCCAGGGCAGCACAGTGGCAGAGCGAGATATGCATGAGAATAAATATGGAGTAAACAGCTGCAGAGTCAGTATGCATCCTCTAAGCACAGTGGACAGCTGATAAATATAACATATAATATGTATAAATATAATCTACACTTGCAGCCTCATCTAACCTCCACCTCCTGCTCCAACAAGCTAACAATGGCAGCCCAAACCTGGTTTGTAAACTATGCAAGGATACACTAGCGTACAACAACATGTGCAAACAACTGAAATCTGTCAGCCGTCCCAGCTGGAAGGCTGCGAGTTTGATCCCCAGCTCCTGCAGTCACATGTCGATGTGTCCTTGGGTTATCTTGGTCTGCTACCTTCCTACCTTCTGACCCACATCAGTCTGAAGACCCCTGGAACTTATAATCTCCGATCTCAGGATCTCTCCTTACTGTCTGTCCCCAGGGTCAGAACTGAACTGGGAACAAAAGGCCTTTAAATTTGCTGCTCCCTTTGCCTGGAATGACTTACAGAAAGACCGAAAACTTAGTGAACTGGTCCCACTGGAAGCTTTTAAGACGAGGCTGGTTGACTCGGAGGCAGTCAGGTCTGTCTGCAAATGTTTTGCATGGTGTTTTTGATCATGGCTGATTTTAACAATTACTTGCTGCTTCCTCCTTCAGTTTACTGTTGTTTAACATTTCACTTGTATGTTTACTTGTTGTTTGTCTTTAACTTTGACTGTGCTGCTGCTGTCTTGGTCAGGACACTCTTGAAAAAAGATTTTAAATCTCAATGAGATTGTTCTGGTTAAATAAAATAAATAAAAAGACACTTAACCTTGAACTGCTCACACACTGCATGTGAATGGGATTAACTAACACTGATGACCACTCTACATACAGTAGTAGGGGTCAATAGGTTATACAAATACTGATCATCAGTGGTTCATGAGACTGATAACCAATAGTTGAAACCAATATCCATTGATTATGATGTACGATGTACTTTGTGTTGCAAAAGTAAAACTGCAGGATCAGATAAACATTAACAATGTAGCTCTAGCTCTAACAACATGAGGATCTGCACAGAGCGGCAGGAAAACAGGAAGTAATGCCACTTGCTCACACCCAGGCTTCAGTAGTGATCGGCTACTCGTGAAATCTAGCCAATCAGACTGTGTTGAATGCAGGACATTTTGTGAGACTATGGAGAGCAGACATAACGCTTTGCAGTGGAGCAAAAGGTGCACGCTTTTCCATTAAAAAATTTAAATTTTATCAGTGAAGAAAATGCTGATAATTGGCTGATAATGCTGATATGCTGATAATAAAGTGCTAAATATTGGCCAGGTTAGTAATTAGTCAACCACTATACTTCATAGCAACCTCCAGTCTGTGGAAATGGTGTGTTGGGGTATCAAACTCCACATACTCTGTGTGTGCAGTGATCTGCTTGCAAAGCAAATAACTTCCTTTGTAGTCAATATGAGCAATTACACTGCACACTCTACGGTCTATCATCCCAAATTCACCACTCCACTCTGCCTGAGATCCATGCTGGGCCTATTTCAGCGTCAGCCACTGCCAAAACTCATTAATCCACGTAGAGCAGATTGATCCAAGCACACCATCACACTGCCTCCACCTAAAGATGTTACTTTATCAGCATAGCATTCTCCACGTCTTCTCCACACTTTGACCTTACGATCCAACCGCTGTAGGCAGAATCTAGACTCACTGCTGAACATTATGTTCCTCCACATGTTCAGGTTCCAGTGCACGTGTTGCCAGCACAAAGCCTGACGGTGAAGGGCAGTAATGGCAAGCCTCCTGGCAGCTCTATGAGACTGGAGATTGGCCGCGGTCTGTTCCGGATTGTCTGGGCAGAGAGGCGTCAGCCATATTGTCCTGCAAACCTTGACTGCAAATCTGTAGAAGACAGCCAACGGTACCTAAGTGCTGACAGGGTGAGGAAACGGTATTCTTGGGGTGTCATCTTCTGGGGACGCCCACTTCGCAGCCTGTTTCTGACATTCCCCCTTATATGGAACTTGGCCTTCAGTTTGGAGATGGTACTAGGGTTCACTCTAAACAATGCTGCAGCTCTGTTTAGCAGAACACCAGCTTGAAGTTGTCCAACCGACAGGCCCTATCCAGATCAGTCAAACGCGGCATGCCGATTCTTGAAGCAGACATCTACTGACCACTGTAGCAGGGCCCATGCTCACAGGTGCTGCCCATCAGGCACCTGATGGGCAGCACCTGGGGGTACCAGAAGCTCAAAACAAGAGTCAATAGCAACAGCAAAATAAGCTGTTTGGCATTTGCAGAGGAGGTTTGTCACATTTTTCATGGGCGCAACCCACATACTCAGCTCTGCTGCTCATCCCACAAATGCATGATCCTTACAAATGTGGCATCATTAGAAAGTGTAATAAACAGGCTTTCCAGATTTATTACCAAGAAGCATAATCTACCAAAGACACATTTTCTTACTTTCGTGCTAAGTTTAGATACACTTATTTTATTTGACTATTTTTGAGTTAAATTTTTGTAACTCTGGAAAAATGACTCTTCAGATTTCCCCGTGTACTCTACCAGCATGAAGTCATAGCTCTCTCATGATCATCTGTAGACCTGGCTGATCAGTGTGAACTGTAGTGTAAAAGCACTTTGAGTAGCCAGAGGACTAGAAAAGCACTGGTTTAAGTCCATTTACCAGTTACCCTCAGGTCCAGTCGTGAGGATGGCGCCTGCAGAACTGGCACTGCTGCTCAAGAAATCTAAAATGATTAACGTGTTGATCTGATTTTTCATAATTCACTTACAAGCAAACACTGCACATCTTCAACAGAGCCTCTGAAAGATTAGCAGAATATGCTGACTACACAACTACTGGAGTAACTCCATAAAATCATCTGTTTTACTAATGTGCACATAAACACAATCATTGTGAATGGTGTTCAGACAAAAGAAGGGGGATGGTTTAAAACCAGCCTCCACATGACAGATTTTAAAATCACTTTCATGCACTGAAGTCTGAAATCCTCTCTTATCTATAGACATTTACAGGACTGGATAGAAGAGTTTGAAGGCAGAGTCAAAATTAAGAAGACCAGAATAAAAAAGGAGAGCAGGCCCTATTCTAGATGTGCAGCATTTGCATTTTCAGCTTCACTTTATGTTGATAACATTTACTTTGTTAGTCCAGCTGTGGTGCTAATTCCTGATTCTCTAAACTTTAGTGAATACTTGTTGTTTTCAGTGTAAATAAGTCTGTAAAATGACTTAAATAAAATATTCTGTAGATATGAAGCTCAGCTAACATTGTAATAAAAGAACAGAACAATAATTCTCATGAAGGTAGCTCAGCATAGCTGTTTATCCTGTATGTGTGTGTATTTATCAGCTACCTCAGTATTATCAGGTTTATTTATTTACTGTACTGTGAGTAAGTGTAGCAGTGTTGTCACATAAATCCCAACCTGTATTACTCATCTGTACACAAAGCTCTGCTCCTGGTGCTCAGCTGCACAGTTCAGTTCATCAGATAGAAGTGATCTTATCCCCTCTGAGAGCACCGTGGTTGTTTCAAGCAAACAAGCACAGGAAAAGGAAGTATTTTCACATTTGTGTCTGAGCTACAGATGCTTAGTTATACTGTTTTCTGTACATCAGACACATTATTACTGAGTTAAAATAGGAGGATTCTACATATTTTCAGTATTAAGGCTATTATTGACAATTCCAATGAATCCACCATAGCTCTAAAGTTAAAGTATTACCGTTCTAGCAGTGACTAAGTGAATAGCAGTGTTGGATGAAGGATGCGGTTTGATAGGGCAGTTAGTCGTGTTCAATGATTCATTCCTGTGTTTGTTTACAAAAAAACAAAAAAACAAGATGAGGAAGTTGGATTATTTTCTCAAATCATTCATCCCTGTAGGTACAGAGGAGTTGTGGAGTCAAACATGATCTTTCTTCACTGGTAATAAAAACACGAGAGCATGGCTCTGATTGGCCAGGTGAAGTTATGCCTGTATGATAAGGTGAAAAGTAACACCTGTTAGAAAACAATGTGGAATCATTCTCTCTACCTACTGATAGTCAGCAGAGATGGAAAACATTTCTGTAAGTCTGACTTTGGTTAGTAAAAAAGAACAAAACTACTGATTTTAAAATGTACTCAAAAAAGTACAAGTACCCACAAATCTTACTCACTTACAGTACCTGGAGAAAATGCAATCAGTGACTGTCAGTAGAGAACCCCAGAAAACCCGGAGAGGTGCTCTCTTTATCTCTGAAGACGAGACACTGAGTCAGAAAAGGTGTCCATATAGGCTTAGCCCACCTGGACTCACAGGGCCCTAACCAGGGCCAATTAGATACATACCTGGCCATAACCAGGGCCAATTAGATACATACCTGGCCTTAACCAGGGCCAATTAGATACATACCTGGCCTTAACCAGGGCCAATTAGATACATACCTGGCCCTAACCAGGGCCAATTAGATACATACCTGGCCTTAACCAGGGCCAATTAGATACATACCTGACCTTAACCAGGGCCAATTGGATACATACCTGGCCTTAACCAGGGCCAATTAGATACATACCTGGCCTTAACCAGGGCCAATTAGATACATACCTGGCCTTAACCAGGGCCAATTAGATACATACCTGGCCTTAACCAGGGCCAATTAGATACATACCTGGCCTTAAACAGGGCCAATTGGATACATACCTTGCCTTAACCAGGGCCAACTGGATACATACCTGGCCTTAACCAGGGCCAATTGGATACATACCTGGCCTTAACCAGGGCCAATTGGATACATACCTGGCCTTAACCAAGGCCAATTAGATACATACCTGGCCTTAACCAGGGCCAATTAGATACATACCTGGCCTTAACCAGGGCCATTCAGCCACCAACACCTGGCCCTAACCAGGGCCAATTAGATACATACCTGGCCTTAACCAGGGCCAATTAGATACATACCTGGCCTTAACCAGGGCCAATTAGATACATACCTGGCCTTAACCAGGGCCAATTAGACACATACCTGGCCTTAACCAGGGCCAATTAGATACATACCTGGCCTTAACCAGGGCCAATTAGACACATACCTGGCCTTAACCAGGGCCAATTAGACACATACCTGGCCTTAACCAGGGCCAATTAGATACATACCTGGCCTTAACCAGGGCCAATTAGATACATACCTGGCCTTAACCAGGGCCAATTAGATACATACTTGGCCTTAACCAAGGCCAATTAGATACATACCTGGCCTTAACCAGGGCCAATTAGATACATACTTGGCCTTAACCAGGGCCAATTAGATACATACCTGGCCTTAACCAGGGCCAATTAGATACATACCTGGCCTTAACCAGGGCCAATTAGATACATACCTGGCCCTAACCAGGGCCAATTAGATACATACCTGGCCTTAACCAGGGCCAATTAGATACATACCTGACCTTAACCAGGGCCAATTGGATACATACCTGGCCTTAACCAGGGCCAATTAGATACATACCTGGCCTTAACCAGGGCCAATTAGATACATACCTGGCCTTAACCAGGGCCAATTAGATACATACCTGGCCTTAACCAGGGCCAATTGGATACATACCTGGCCTTAACCAGGGCCAATTAGACACATACCTGGCCTTAACCAAGGCCAATTAGACACATACCTGGCCTTAACCAGGGCCAATTAGATACATACCTGGCCTTACCCAGGGCCAATTAGACACATACCTGGCCTTAATCAGGGCCAATCAACCAAACACCTGGCCTTAATCAGGGCCAATTAGATTCATACCTGACCTTAATCAGGGCCAATTAGATAGATACATACCTGGCCTTAATCAGGGCCAATCAACCAAACACCTGGCCTTAATCAGGGCCAATAAGATACATACCTGGCCTTAATCAGGGCCAATTAGATACATACCTGGCCTTAACCAGGGCCAATTAGACACATACCTGGCCTTAACCAGGGCCAATTAGATACATACCTGGCCTTATCCAGGGTCAATTAGATACATACCTGGCCTTAACCAGGGCCAATTAGACACATACCTGGCCTTAATCAGGGCCAATTAGATAGATACATACCTGGCCTTAATCAGGGCCAATCAACCAAACACCTGGCCTTAATCAGGGCCAATTAGATACATACCTGACCTTAATAAGGGCCAATTAGATAGATACATACCTGGCCTTAATCAGGGCCAATCAACCAAACACCTGGCCTTAACCAGGGCCAATTAGATACATACCTGGCCTTAACCAGGGCCAATTGGATACATACCTGGCCTTAACCAGGGCCAATTAGACACATACCTGGCCTTAACCAAGGCCAATTAGACACATACCTGGCCTTAACCAGGGCCAATTAGATACATACCTGGCCTTAACCAGGGCCAATTAGATACATACCTGGCCTTAACCAGGGCCAATTAGATACATACCTGGCCATAACCAGGGCCAATTAGATACATAAAGGGCCAATTAGATACATACCTGGCCCTAACCAGGGCCAATTAGATACATACCTGGCCTTAACCAGGGCCAATTAGATACATACCTGACCTTAACCAGGGCCAATTGGATACATACCTGGCCTTAACCAGGGCCAATTAGACACATACCTGGCCTTAACCAGGGCCAATTAGATACATACCTGGCCTTAACCAGGGCCAATTAGATACATACCTGGCCCTAACCAGGGCCAATTAGATACATACCTGGCCTTAACCAGGGCCAATTAGATACATACCTGGCCTTAACCAGGGCCAATTAGATACATACCTGGCCTTAACCAGGGCCAATTAGATACATACCTGGCCTTAACCAGGGCCAATTGGATACATACCTGGCCAATTAGATACATACCTGGCCTTAACCAGGGCCAATTAGATACATACCTGGCCTTAACCAGGGCCAATTAGATACATACCTGGCCTTAACCAGGGCCAATTAGATACATACCTGGCCTTAAACAGGGCCAATTGGATACATACCTTGCCTTAACCAGGGCCAACTGGATACATACCTGGCCTTAACCAGGGCCAATTGGATACATACCTGGCCTTAACCAGGGCCAATTGGATACATACCTGGCCTTAACCAAGGCCAATTAGATACATACCTGGCCTTAACCAGGGCCAATTAGATACATACCTGGCCTTAACCAGGGCCATTCAGCCACAAACACCTGGCCCTAACCAGGGCCAATTAGATACATACCTGGCCTTAACCAGGGCCAATTAGATACATACCTGGCCTTAACCAGGGCCAATTAGATACATACCTGGCCTTAACCAGGGCCAATTAGACACATACCTGGCCTTAACCAGGGCCAATTAGATACATACCTGGCCTTAACCAGGGCCAATTAGATACATACTTGGCCTTAACCAGGGCCAATTAGATACATACCTGGCCTTAACCAGGGCCAATTAGATACATACCTGGCCTTAACCAGGGCCAATTAGATACATACCTGGCCTTAACCAGGGCCAATTGGATACATACCTGGCCATAACCAGGGCCAATTAGATACCTACCTGTCCTTAAACAGGGCCATTTAGCCACAAACACCTGGCCTTAACCAGGGCCAATTAGATACATACCTGGCCTTAACCAGGGCCAATTAGATACATACCTGGCCTTAACCAGGGCCAATTGGATACATACCTGGCCTTAACCAGGGCCAATTAGACACATACCTGGCCTTAACCAGGGCCAATTAGATACATACCTGGCCTTAACCAGGGCCAATTAGATACATACCTGGCCTTAACCAGGGCCAATTAGACACATACCTGGCCTTAATCAGGGCCAATCAACCAAACACCTGGCCTTAATCAGGGCCAATTAGATTCATACCTGACCTTAATCAGGGCCAATTAGATAGATACATACCTGGCCTTAATCAGGGCCAATCAACCAAACACCTGGCCTTAATCAGGGCCAATAAGATACATACCTGGCCTTAATCAGGGCCAATTAGATACATACCTGGCCTTAACCAGGGCCAATTAGACACAAACCCTGGCCTTAACTAGGGCCAATTAGACACATACCTGGCCTTAACCAGGGCCAATTAGACACATACCTGGCCTTAACCAGGGCCAATTAGACACATACCTGGCCTTAATCAGGGCCAATTAGATAGATACATACCTGGCCTTAATCAGGGCCAATCAACCAAACACCTGGCCTTAATCAGGGCCAATTAGATACATACCTGACCTTAATAAGGGCCAATTAGATAGATACATACCTGGCCTTAATCAGGGCCAATCAACCAAACACCTGGCCTTAATCAGGGCCAATAAGATACATACCTGGCCTTAATCAGGGCCAATTAGATACATACCTGGCCTTAACCAGGGCCATTCAGCCACCAACACCTGGCCCTAACCAGGGCCAATTAGATACATACCTGGCCTTAACCAGGGCCAATTAGATACATACCTGGCCTTAACCAGGGCCAATTAGATACATACCTGGCCTTAACCAGGGCCAATTAGACACATACCTGGCCTTAACCAGGGCCAATTAGATACATACCTGGCCTTAACCAGGGCCAATTAGATACATACCTGGCCTTAACCAGGGCCAATTAGATACATACCTGGCCTTAACCAGGGCCAATTAGACACATACCTGGCCTAAACCAGGGCCAATTAGACACATACCTGGCCTTAACCAGGGCCAATTAGATACATACTTGGCCTTAACCAGGGCCAATTAGATACATACCTGGCCTTAACCAGGGCCAATTAGATACATACCTGGCCTTAACCAGGGCCAATTAGATACATACCTGGCCTTAACCAGGGCCAATTAGATACATACCTGGCCTTAACCAGGGCCAATTAGATACATACCTGGCCTTAACCAGGGCCAATTAGATACATACCTGGCCTTAACCAGGGCCAATTAGATACATACCTGGCCTTAACCAGGGCCAATTGGATACATACTTGGCCTTAACCAGGGCCAATTAGATACATACCTGGCCTTAACCAGGGCCAATTAGATACATACCTGGCCTTAACCAGGGCCAATTAGATACATACCTGGCCTTAACCAGGGCCAATTAGATACATACCTGGCCTTAACCAGGGCCAATTAGATACATACCTGGCCTTAACCAGGGCCAATTGGATACATACCTGGCCTTAACCAGGGCCAATTAGACACATACCTGGCCTTAACCAAGGCCAATTAGACACATACCTGGCCTTAACCAGGGCCAATTAGATACATACCTGGCCTTAACCAGGGCCAATTAGACACATACCTGGCCTTAATCAGGGCCAATCAACCAAACACCTGGCCTTAATCAGGGCCAATTAGATACATACCTGACCTTAATCAGGGCCAATTAGATAGATACATACCTGGCCTTAATCAGGGCCAATCAACCAAACACCTGGCCTTAATCAGGGCCAATAAGATACATACCTGGCCTTAATCAGGGCCAATTAGATACATACCTGGCCTTAACCAGGGCCAATTAGACACATACCTGGACTTAACCAGGGCCAATTAGACACATACCTGGCCTTAACCAGGGCCAATTAGATACATACCTGGCCTTAACCAGGGCCAATTAGACACATACCTGGCCTTAATCAGGGCCAATCAACCAAACACCTGGCCTTAATCAGGGCCAATTAGGTACATACCTGACCTTAATAAGGGCCAATTAGATAGATACATACCTGGCCTTAATCAGGGCCAATCAACCAAACACCTGGCCTTCATCAGGGCCAATAAGATACATACCTGGCCTTAATCAGGGCCAATTAGATACATACCTGGCCTTAACCAGGGCCAATTAGATACATACCTGGCCTTTATCAGGGCCAATTAGATACATACCTGGCCTTAACCAGGGCCAATTAGATACAAACCTGGCCTTAATCAGGGCCAATCAACCAAACACCTGGCCTTAATCAGGGTCCTGCCATATGCACAAAATCGGGAGAAACGGGAAACTGTGACCCCAAGAGTAAAAGGATGAAATTAAAGACAGCCATGTGAAATCGATACATTTGTGTAAAATGAATGAATATTACACATTTCACAACACATATCATTTATGAAGGATATATTTGCAAAAACGAAGAAAGGACATTTTATAGGCCTATTGATGCTCCAGGGAGTGCGCGAACGCACGCGCGCATACACACGTAGCCTATATTATTGAATCAATTATGTTCTCATTGTGAAACAAACCTTGCATGTTATTATGAAATTTATTCACATAAACAATAGACAGTAATAGTGTTCCCAAAATGTGCCATACAAATAAAGTTTAAATAGTCTAATTGTAATTAAAATGACATGATCATTGCGCAAAACTTCTGATTAATTAGGCTACAACACCTGTAGCTGTTCAGGAAATTAAGTAATGGTTGGATATGAAAAGGCACGCACTCACAATGGCTTACCTGGCACTGCTGGAGGACGTGGCGCACGGGACACTCCGGAGGGAGCGGATCTTCAGAGACCAGCAAGACCTTTTTGCTCATGATGATGAGTAGCTCATGAGCCGGTTTCAGTTGCCACGTGCTGTGCTCCTGGACCTCTGCGATGAGTTGGGCCCAGCATTACAGAGAGGCTCCAGAAGGAACCACGCCGTGCCAGTCCCTCTGCAAGTACTCACAACACTGGGTTTCTTACCAGAGGGAACTGGCTGACAGGTCAGGGATATCGCAGCCTACCTTTAGCCGTGTTATGCCAGACGTGTTAGGAGGTATCATTGGTTTGTCAGAACGGTACATTAACTTTCCTTACATGGTGGGTGAACAGGAAAACAAAAGAATGCAATTTGCAGCAATGTCCGGTTTCCCTAATGTAATCAGGGCTATTGACTGCACTCATGTTGTAATAAGGGCCCCAAGTGAGAATGAAGCTGCTTTCATTAACCGAAAGCATTTTCATTCTCTAAACATCCAAATCATATGTGATGCAAACATGTTGCTCACAAATGTAGTGGCTCACTGGCCTGGGTTTCCCATGATTCATTTATTCGAAGGCACAGCAGTGTAGGGCGCAGACTGGAGGCTGGAGCTGTGCAGGATGGCTGGCTTCTAGGTAAGAATTAGGCTACCCATGTAGAAATATTGAATTATAATTATACTCTACTGCAGAACCTAACCCATTCTCTAACCTTGCAGGTGACTGTGGATATCCCCTCAAACAGTGGCTGCTCACCCTTTTATTCAACCCACAGAGCGATGATGACAGAACTACAATGTGTGTGCCACAGCCAGGCGCGCACTGTTGTGGAGCGGTACATCGGGATGCTGAAGGGCAGGTCTCCTGATACGGCTGCTGCGGGAGGGCGCACGAGGTGCTGTGGAGGCCCCACTCTCTCCAGCCACAGCTGCAGGACATCCAACCCAGAGGGAACACCCTGGGACTGAAGAGAAATGTTATTTAACTTTCAATAAAGCAAACTATTGTGAATTACATTCCAGGTGTGTCTGTACATGTTCATTTTTACTATTTCAAACAAGAGAATACAATTACCTTCATCCTGTGCTTCTGGCGCATTTGGTGCAGCCGTGTCCCCCTCCACCTCCGTCACCACACCGCTCAGGAGGGACTCCCCAATGATCCCTGTCAGTTTTTCATCTGTAGGGGTGAGCTCCGGCGTTCCCTTTCCCCCACCTGTCCCACAGACACTCTTTCTGTGGAGAGTGATGCGCCTTTTCGCCTCCACTTTGTTGTCGGACCATTTCTTCTTTACTTCAGCCACAGTCCGACCCTCTGAGGCAACATTATTTACAGCATCAGCCACACACTTCCACTCTTTTGCCTTTCTGGCATTAGTGATGCCCGCACTGTGCCCACCAAATAAACTTCTTTTCATGTGTCCACCTCACCGATTAATATTTCGAACTCGCACTGAGTGAAATTTCTTTTCTTCCCCCGTTTTCCCTCTTGGTCCATTGTCAAATTGGTATCATTGAATATTCATCAAGGGTGTTCACCTGTCCTTTTATAGGCACCACATGGGCGGGGCAAAGTGTTCCCTCACGTGCGACAACTTTAAAGTTGATAGTGATTTATAAATGGAAACAGGCGTAGGACGTGCGTGCACACTCTGTTATAAATCTGAAAGTTTTGGTGCGCACGCATTTCCTGTGTTTCTTAACCAGCACCAATTAGCCACACACACCCTGCCTTAATCAGCACCAATTAGCCACACACACCTGGCCTTAATCAGCACCAATGCGCCACACACACCTGGCCTTAATCAGCACCAATTAGCCACACACACCTGGCCTTAATCAGAACCAATCCGCCACACACACCTGGCCTTAATCAGCACCAATTAGCCACACACACCTGGCCTTAATCAGCACCAATCCGCCACACACACCTGGCCTTAATCAGGGCCAATTAGCCACACACACCTGGCCTTAATCAGCACCAATCCGCCACACACACCTGGCCTTAATCAGGGCCAATTAGCCACACACACCTGGCCTTAATCAGCACCAATCCGCCACACACACCTGGCCTTAATCAGGGCCAATTAGCCACACACACCTGGCCTCAATCAGGGCCAATTAGCCACACACACCTGGCCTTAATCAGGGCCAATTAGCCACACACACCTGGCCTTAATCAGCACCAATCTGCCACACACACCTGGCCTAAATCAGCACCAATTGGCCACACACACCTGGCCTTAATCAGGGCCAATCAACCACATACACCTGACCTTAATCAGGGCCAATTAGCCACACACACCTGGCCTTAATCAGGGCCAATTAGCCACACACACCTGGCCTTAATCAGGGCCAATTAGCCACACACACCTGGCCTTAATCAGGGCCAATCAACCACACACACCTGACCTTAATCAGGGCCAATTAGCCACACACACCTGGCCTTAATCAGGGCCAATTAGCCACACACACCTGGCCTTAATCAGGGCCAATTAGCCACACACAACTGGCCTTAATCAGGGCCAATTGGCCACACACACCTGGCCTAAATCAGGGCCAATTAGCCACACACACCTGGCCTTAATCAGCACCAATCCACCACACACACCTGGCCTAAATCAGCACCAATTAGCCACACACACCTGACCTTAATCAGGGCCAATTAGCCACACACACCTGGCCTTAATCAGCACCAATCCGCCGCACACACCTGGCCTTAATCAGGGCCAATTAGCCACACACACCTGGCCTTAATCAGCACCAATTAGCCACACACACCTGGCCTTAATCAGCACCAATCCGCCACACACACCTGGCCTTAATCAGCACCAATTAGCCACACACACCTGGCCTTAATCAGGGCCAATTAGCCACACACACCTGGCCTTAATCAGGGCCAATTAGCCACACACACCTGGCCTTAATCAGCACCAATCAACCACACACACCTGACCTTAATCAGGGCCAAATAGCCACACACACCTGGCCTTAATCAGGGCCAATTAGCCACACACACCTGGCCTTAATCAGCACCAATCCGCCACACACACCTGGCCTTAATCAGCACCAATCCGCCGCACACACCTGGCCTTAATCAGCACCAATTAGCCACACACACCTGGCCTTAATCAGCACCAATCCGCCACACACACCTGGCCTTAATCAGGGCCCATAGCTGACCACAAAACCAACATAAATATTCCTATCTGCAAACACTGATATGCTTAAAATATTTCATTTGAAAACCTCAATAGTTATTTTTTAATCCACCTGGGGTCAAATTAAAGAAGAGGACTGTTAAGGGTTTTGTTGTCTCATCCAAATAATGCAGCCTATTTACCTTTGCAGATAAACCACATTAATCATTTTGCATTTATTCTGCTGACATATAGAGTATTAAACTCAGAAATATTAATGATACTCTCACGGTATTTACAGGATACCTGTGATAGATGATGCATCATTTTTCTGTTGTAACCAGCCTTGAAATGATGGTTTATTCCTTGTTATTGTATAAAAGAGCCGCTGCATGAGGCTGTGAAAACTGTCCTTATTGAGTTGTTTAAGCTTCTTTCTGTCAGGAAGGCTTTCAACGATAATACGGATTATTTTGTATTTAAGGAGCGCAGCTGTTTCTGTCAAAAACACGAATAAAGGAAAAAGTAAGAGATCTTTATAATGTTTGTTTCATGCAGAGATCTGTGTTAAATATGAAAGTGTTTTAAAAACTGCTCTTACCTTTTAATTTGACTTCAATACTTTGACACTGATTTCAGTACGTAGCAGGCATGCTATGAAGTCTGATACTTCTGCTTACAGAATAGAAGGTGCCTTTGGTGCTGGCAGCGCCCAGACTTCAGTTTTAGAGAGCTTCTTTCACTCAGACAGGAATGTGGACTTCTGATTTTCTCTGTTGTAACCAAAGGTCTTAAAATACGCCAGTGAAAGAAATGTTTCGTCTGTTTTTTTATAAAAATTATCCCCAAGACCTAAAACTCAAAGACAATGTTAAATCAGAAATCTCATCACTGAGATTTCTGGTGAGCATGGTGCCGTATTTTTTTCAAATATTTTAAGTTTTGTCTCGTCATGCCGGCGCTCTGATAGGAGAGCGGATGAAGCTGAAGACCAGAAGGAGTAGAGGAAGACAGTTGGTGCAGAAAGCACAGGCCTGACCTGAACCCAGACGGCCTCCAGGTCTACAGCCCTGCACACGGAGCACACAGACACAAATACTGAGCCACCGGAGCCAACTGTTCAAAAAGCTGAGCTTGTAACAGTGGAGAGTGGGCAACAGGACAAAACGTAGCTAAGGCCAAAAGCCGGGACAGCGAGTGCTAAACTGCTACTTGGTTTCTAATGAAAATACCTGCTGCTAGTGCTGACAACACCAGGGCTGTCAAAATGAATGTGTACTTTTCTGATTTCTTATTCTTGAATTTTTAAAACTTATATGTTTTAAATCATCAAACAAATGTAGATATTAGACAAATATGAACATAGTAAAAACAAAAAGGCATATTTGGACAGGGCAGCTGAAAAAAACCCAGGAAAAATAGGGCGAGAGAGAGTTGGAGGACGACATGCACCAAGCAGCACAGAGACCAGTAATCGATCCCACAACCAGTGCACAGGGGACTACAGCCAGTTTCTAAAGGATGGTTTCATTTTAATCAGGGACGGCAGCCATCCAGACCTACCCAGCCCCTAAACCGAATAACTGATGCTGCCAACTAGTACAATCAGCCTTTATCTCTCTCTGGTTTAGTAGAACCAGTCTGATTTCTCTCAACCCATCACAAATCAGTCAACATCACAGAGAGTGACATCACTGCATCTGACCAATCAGCAGTGTCTTTAACTTCCTGTTTCAGAAAGCAGAAATGCGTGCCACACCCAGAGAGTGGGCGACTGTAGGAGCAACCTGAATGAGACAACGGTTTGAGCAAACAACTAAAGATCTGACGTCAAGCTGCTATTCTGAAAACAGAGACAATCAAAGCAAAAATTTAAAAAAATAAAAGTTAAGTTTTGAGCTTAAAGGCAAGTTTGAAGATAAATCTAAGTTCAGAATCAGTGGCGTGCCCCCAAAACTATGAAACGTGCTTGAGTTTTGCTACAATAATGACTCTATAGTGAAGCCAGTAGGAACGGGCGGTATCTTATCGTTTGCGATATATGCCGATAAAAACTTTCCACGATGAGAAATTGGCATTCAACGATAATAATGATAAACTATGGTTGATGGCATGTATCTGTGACCATCGCGCACGCAAATGTCATCAACTGCGACGCACTCGTAGCTCGCATGCAGAAGCATAACAAACATGGCGGAAGGCGGAGTTGAAACAGGATGAGTTTGTCGCTGGAGGAGCTACTCCTCGTCACACAGGTGCTATGAGAGGTGTGTGAATGCCACGCCACAAAAACCTCGCTCCACTTTGGTCTGAGATCTGAATTCATGCCCAGTCCATTTATTTTATATTTCAGTTGCATTTAAATTCAGGCAGAATGTTATTTCCTCTCAGCATGCGTAATCCTCCACAGCTGATACGATGGTGAGGAAGTGACCTGCCCCAGACAGCAGTCCACACTGCGCCAGATCCGCGTAGCAGTCGCATCCGTTGTGGGCATCTGCACCACCTTTGCACCGAATCCGGGTGGAGTGCGCAGATTAACTATCGTTGAGGTGAATGAGGAACCGACTCGGCCCAGCTGCTTGAACCAGACGTGCGCAAATTCAAGTCAATGCCACCTCCTCTTTTTTAAATTATTATTAGGAACTGACTCCGCCCAGATGTGCGAATTAGACGCGCGCAAATTGAAGTGACACCGCCTCTTTTTTGTTTAACGGATGGACGACTAAAGCAGCAGAGAACGCCGACAGCCAGTCAGCAAACATTGGTGGAGTTCTTGGTAAGTGCACAGAAAAACATGTAAATGATTGGTATCATGTTGCTTTGCTGTTTAATGTTTCGATTAAACATATGAGTTTGCTCATTTAGTTTACGTCGATTCTTTGTGTGCTGGCATTAGATGTTGTTAGACAGGCTAACAGTATGACTAGCCGATAACGTTAGCAAAGGCTCAGAACACTTAAATACAGATGCTAACTGTGTGCTGGGGTTATGAACCTGCAAATAAAGTATTTTAACACCGGTTGTCACCACCATGCTCATGTTTGAGAGCTAGTGTTGGTAAAATGCGTTGCTTATAAGCATTAGCTCAAAGGACTCTCTCTGTCAGGGCAAACAACAACGCCCTGCAGAAGTGCCATTCAGGAATTTGGCATTTTAACAAAGTGTTGCTTACTGTCAAACATATAGTGTCCAAGTATTAATTTATTTAAACATTAAATACTGTATGGGGTAAATTTAATGATTTTTACTCCTTTTTTTGCACATTTTTACCTTGGAGATCAATACAAACACCTGGAAATGTTTCGTTTATCTTTAAATGTTATTATTCCTGATCATATTCCCCAGATGGACATATTTCATTGTTTTAATCTCAATATAAAAGATCAATGTAGTCTTTACTTGCAGTATAAATCATTGTTTTAAGTAACAAATGGCCACTTAAATAGTGTGATTGTGAATATTTTCTCAGATTACAACCTTCACATTGATTAGGTTATTCATGACTGAACTGTGCGTTAGAAATGTTTTATATAGACTAAAGAATAGGAGGATACTGTGAATTAGCATATGGGCATGATGTGAGGGTAAAGCATCTAGTTAAAGGTGCAGTAAGTGATTTCCATGTGTGAAAATCAGTGTTAAATAGTCCAACATTCTGACAGCCATCAGTGATTTAGTGTTTGGTCAGTAACATGGGTCTGTCAGTCCCTCTGCTCTGCAGTAAACAGAAAATAAATTCATGCATTTCCCTCTTGATTGGCTGGTAATTATGATCCTTCTGGTAAATTTGGCATTCATTTGAGTCACAAAATCTTTTAATTTAAGACACCAAAGCACTTATTTTCATGAAAATCTTTGGAAAACAATACAAGAAAATATGTTATTATTTTATTTATTGTGATTTCCTAATTTCATATAATAAGGTCCTGTCAACTCCTAAAGATGTCCCGCCTCAGTCAATGATGATTTATGGAAAAGCAGTTTTGTGCACTGACAACTCAAATTAGGTTTAATCCTGAAAATGGAGTGAATGGTAAAAGGTTAACAGATAATGGTGCTAGTATTTAAGTGGATTTTGTATTATCTGACCAAAGTCCATTCATTTTAATTTAAAGTGTATCATCAAATTACACATTGTGTGTGTTTTTGTTTTCAGTTTCTTGCTTTTCATTCATTTCATTCTACAGTTGACAAAATATAAGTCTCCTTGCAGACCACCTCTAGTCCTCACACCACCCAAGCTGTCATGTAAGTAAACTGATTTTTATGCTATCGGGATTTTTTTGCACTTGGTTTCAGCCATACACACACATACATGTGTGAATTCCACAAATATTTTTAAAATATTGCTCCTTTATTTTTCTGTCAATTTAACAGCTTTCCTGGAAGAATAAAATAGGTGGGGGATGGATTCAAGGGTGCTCTCTGATGCCACCATTAGATGGAGAGCACGCAGAGATGTTAAAAGACGACTTCAACAGATTAGGGATATGCACAGGGAAAGCTTTGCACCCAAGTATTGCAGTGTACAAAGTGGAGAGAAAGAACAGACTGGATACAGGGAAAGAGTTGCTGAGGTGGATTTGGAGAATGGTGAGAGTGACATGGAGGAGACTGGGAATGAAAGGCTGTTAGAGGAGGAATTTGTAGAGATAGATGCTTTACCTTTTGGCCAGCAGTCCTTGGGGATGGATCTGCTTGAGGAAGAGTCTGACTCAGACCAGGATTCTGATGAAACAGTAGATCAGTCTTCTTGTAACTTAGGTGACAGTCTCCGTAACTGGGCACGAACATTTGGAGTTTCCTTAGTGGCTCTCACAGCTCTTCTTGGCTTGTTGAGGTTTTACCATCCTGACCTTCCAAAGGATGCGAGAACCCTCCTTCAGACTAAGATTACTTACAACATCAAAAAAAGATGTGGAGGACTTTATTATTACATTGGCATCTTGTCCGCCATTAAACAGAAACTGCACCAGGCATTTGAGTCAGTTACCAATGGCTGTGCATTGAAACTACAAATTAACATTGATGGGTTACCCTTGTTCAAGAGTAGTGGCATCCAAGTGTGGCCCATTTTAGGACTCTTAATAAGTTTTCCACTTAAGGAACCTGTTGTGATGGCATTGTTCTGTGGACCACAAAAACCAAAGCCAGCAGACGTATTTTTGAAAGACTTTGTTTGTGAGTTGAAAGAGCTGGAGAGTGGTTTTGATTTTGAGGGCAAAAGGATTTCTGTTAAGTTAGATTCTGTAATTTGTGATGCACCTGCCCGTGCTTTTGTAAAAAACATAATAATGGATATTTTGGATGTGACAAATGTGTGCAGCAAGGACACTATCTAAACAGAATGACCTTTCCTTTGATCACTTGCCCACTGAGAACAGATGAATCGTTCGTACAACGGCAAAATGAAGAACATCACCAGAGTGGCCCTGACCCTTTTCATGGTTTAAGTATTGGAATGGTGTCTCAGTTCCCAAATGATTATATGCATTCAGTCTGCTTGGGCGTTGTAAGGAAACTTGTGAACATTTGGCTTAGAGGTGCTCTCAAGTTCCGTTTACCAGCTAATATTGTCAATCAGATGTCCGACTGTCTGACAGGGTTGCGCAATCATATTCCTGTGGAATTTGCCAGAAAACCCAGAACACTGAGGGAACTTGACAGGTGGAAGGCGACAGAATTTAGGATGTTTTTATTGTACATTGGGCCCGTGGTTCTTCCTTCATTTCTGGATATCAACATTTATAATAATTTCATGCTGCTGTTTTCTGGCATTGCCATCTTAGTCAGTCCAACATTGTCCTCATTGCACTGCCAGTACGCTGAGACATTGCTCCGCATGTTTGTGACCCATTTTGGCCAAATATATGGCAAGGATGCACTTGTGTACAATGTGCATTCATTAGTACATCTGGCTCAGGATGTAAGACAGCATGGTTGTCTGGACAACATAGCAGCATTTCCTTATGAGAACCACCTTTAAAAGCTTAAAAGACTAGTTAGAAAACCTGAGCATCCACTTGCACAGATTTTACGTCGGTTGTCTGAGCAAACTACTCAAAGAACTGTTGATCAAATGTCCAATATTTTAGGGAAGCCTCACTTTGTTGGACCCATTCCTGATGGGCTTACATCTAAGGGAGTTCAAGGGCAGTACAGCCAAATGATGACTGAGCAGTGGACTATCAAAGTCTCAACAGGAGATAATGTATTTTTCATTGCAAATGACATTTGCATGATTGACAATATTGTTGAGTGTCATGATGGAATCTATGTTGTCTATAGAACCTTTTCAGATAAGTCCATCTTTTTTACATATCCATTTAGCTCAGACTTCCTGAATATTTATAGTGTCTCACAGTTATCAGAACAATTTATGTGTGCTGCAGTTTGTGCGGTTACACAGAAATGTGTCCTACTCCCCCACAGGAGAGGTTTTGTATCCATACCAATTTTACATACCCAAAAACACTAGATTAAGTGGTTTAGCTACTAGGTGTTGTTGGCTGAGTCGTCTTGGCATCATCATTCTACAGTTACATGGATGTCAAAACACTGTAAGTATATTTTCTCAACAGTAGCATTTGTTAATACACATGTATGCAACACAGGGCCACACCTAAAAATGTACTCACTGAAAGTATTTATATTTCCTATACAAGCCAGCAATCATTATGTTAAAACGGCTATATAAATGTGTAATGCTCTGTTTTCTTGTTTCACAGAATGTTTTATGTTGTACAATTTCTCGATGCAGGAAAGTCTGTATCTGTAGTACCTCAATCATGGTACAATGACAATGAAGTCTTCTGGCCAAATTATGCAAGTGATGTACGGATCAACAGAGCTGTGCGGTGTGCAGAAGCACCAGGCCAGAACTGGACAAGGCATCCTGTCAGAGTTTTGAAGGGATATGGTAACAAAAATATTAATTACATTATTATACAAACAGATTATATATATTCAGTGGTTCCCAGCTTCTTTATCTCTTGACCCCACTTTGATGTTGCAAAAACATTTGGCAACTTTCAGTTCGTGAGCAGAGCTCAACACTTACATTTTTCAAAACATGCACTCCTAAATGAATCAATATAGGAGACAATTATCAACTTTCTCAATACTGTGACTTTTTTTGCAAAGTCTTGCAGCATTTTCTGTTAAGTTTTATTTTTCATGAAACAGTAGTTGGTGCAAGGATGACAAATAAACACAAATAAGTGTTGATGGCCTGTATCAGGGCTTGGCGATACGAGAAAAAAATCTGATAGTGTGGGGATGACTACTGATGCTTTTACAAAATACATATGCAATGAGATTTTTGATAATCAATACTAATGCCTTTTCAAAGTATCTTAAGTGGATAAAAATAAATAATATAACAGCTTGAACAATCTAGTAAACTCAGAATATTACATCAATTTACTGTAATGTAACCGTTAAAACAAGAACAGAGGACACTTTTGTCATATTACCATATTATTCAAAATTTTAAAGCGTAAAAAGGTTTAATATTCCTGGAAAAAGTCCTAATATGTCAGAAAAGAATCATACATTTTAACAGCAAAAAATCTTTCCTTCAAAAAGACAAAATTTCAAGTAAAAAGTCAAAAATACCAAAAAAATATTTCAGTATTTCACAGAAAAAGTTGATAGAAAAAAGGACCTCTCTTTTTATTTGTATTAATTTATTTTTTAAATGATTTTTCCTGTTCACTTTCATGTTTATTCTGTAGGTCAATTGTGAGTGAATTACTGGTACTGTAGAGCTGTTAATACTCTGATTTAACTCACCATATATCAGGGGATGGTTGAGCTTGTATTTCATTATCATGATAATAATATTATAGTATTTTTCTTGATCAATTGCCAGGCAACGTCATTTTGAATTCCATTCATCCCTACTTGGGGCCCTGACTCCAAGGTTGGGAACCACTCACCTGTTAGTGTTAGTATCTCATGTCTCCTTTTGTGGCCTGTTATGTACTAAAGTAAATTTTGTTTTAGATGACTACCAGTCAGCATGGCTTGGACTGAAAAAATCCTTGACCTGTGAAACATCTGAGTTGGACTCATGTGATGAAGAAGAGACACCAGTTGGTCGTATCAAGCGAAAACATAAACCAATGTAAGTGTGAATCAAGTTTATTTATTGTGTTGAAATTGAATTAATGTGTACTGTAAAATGTTGCGTTTTTTTACAGCCACCATTATGGTGATACAGATTATGAAAGTGACACTGGGTCAGTGTCAAAGAAAAAGGCCAAATTCCATGGATGCTCAACACCATTACCATGCCCTAATCAGTCGTCAACATCCTCATTGTCACCACAAAGGAAAAATAAACTGTATTTGATGCTTAATCATATAAAATTTCAATGGGTTATGGTTTTTGAAACCAAAATGTCAACCAATTTTTTAGGGCATGAATTAAAAAAGATTTACCAAACAAGTTTCAAATTTGTTTTGTTTTGTTTTGTTTAGTTTTCTGGCTATTATGATAAAAAGAAAAAACATAACCACAAGTGTTTGGATGTGGTGATCATAGACTAGAAGCATTAATTCTGATCTTTCGATCTCAAATTTCAAATGAAAACCAGCTGATAATGATTGCAGGCCAATCAATTGGGTCACCCAAATTAATTTCTGTGCTTATTAAAATGATGCTGCTGTAGTTGGGAAAATGCTCACCACAGTAAAACACCAACATATCCCCATTTATTTTATGTACTTGTTTAGCAGTCCTCCACCAAAATCCTCCTTTGCTGCTCCTCCACAACCACCTCCACCAAAATCCTCCTTTGCTGCTCCTCCACAACCACCTCCACCAAAATCCTCCTTTGCTGCTCCTCTACAACTACCTCCTACAGAGTCATCCTCCTATGCTGCTCCTTCAGGGTCATCCTCCTATGCTGCTCCTTCAGGGTCATCCTCCTATGGTGCTCCTTCAGGGTCATCCTCCTATGCTGCTCCTCCAGGGTCATCCTCCTATGCTGCTCCTCCAGGGTCATCCTCCTATGGTGCTCCTTCAGGGTCATCCTCCTATGGTGCTCCTTCAGGGTCATCCTCCTATGGTGCTCCTTCAGGGTCATCCTCCTATGCTTCACCTTCTGCTTTTCCTCATCAGCCATTCTATGACTGTCTGTCTCCTGATCACACGTTCACTGAACTGTCCTCACCAATCCCTTGTCCATCATCTTCATATCTGCCACCTCCAGGACTGTCCACATTTCCTCCACCTCCTCAGTCAGCACCACAGCATCCACTGCCATCCTTTGACTTTGATTCATCTACGTCCACTAACAGTGAGGAAACCTTGGTCTTCAGGCCCACAGTCCGAGTGGGGGCAATCTGGGAGGGAGCCAGTTCCCTGCAAACGCAAGTGTACTCACCCCTCCCCCATGCAGTTTCAGATTGTATAGATATTAACACAGTGGCTCTCAATCTTTTTGGCTCATGACCACACTTTGATGTCACAAAGTTTTGTCTATCCCAGCCTCTAAAACAGAAAATGTTTTGCTTGATTTGTTTGTCCTCATGTAATATTTTGTGAGCAGACCTCTAAATCGACTTTTTTCAGAAGCAGTACATGGGGTCCTGAATGAAAAAAATAGGATCACATAAAGACAAATACCTTAGCTTCTCAAAGATTTTTTTTTACTTTTTTCAAAAAATGTTGCAACTTTATCCACTAACAATTTATAACTTTTTTCATGAAGTACAATAGTCAATGCAAAGATGATAAATGGACACCAATACATGCATGTATTAAAGAAACCTGTCATTTGCCATTGTAGTGTTTTCTGCATGATTTTCTGTTTTGTTTCTTTTAGTATTCTTACACGGCCCTTATGATTTTAATGTTCTTTCTGCAGCTACTGACCTCCACATGCTGACACTTCTGGAAAATATGAAACATCAAATGAACAAACTAAGTACTATGGTGAACCTACTGCTGTCAAGATCAAATAATGCTGCATCTGAACCAACATCGGAGATGCCTAGTGACATCGCTTTTCCTTTGGAAACACTGGATGAGGTTGACCGCTTTGAGGACTGGCTTAAGGACCCTGCAAATGCCATAAAGAAGAAGCACATGGTATTTAGTCTCCACCTTTTACTCTACTCTTGTCCTCATTCTCAATTTATTTTCACTCCTTTTGTCTTGCTTATTCATTGCGCTTTGTTTTGTTTTGTTTTCTCACAGGTGGCGGTGCTGGGCTCTATTGGGGGACGTGACACAAAACGTCTCACATGGAATATCCTGGCACACATATTTTCAGATGGTGTTGCCAAAAAGATAAATTGGAAAGGAGTAAACAATAAAAAGAAGTTCAGTGACATGGCAACCAAGTAAGTATCAGTTAACTCACACTGCTTTTAATAATTTCATCAGCAGTTTTCATTGTCATGCGAATGAAGGTCATTTGTAACTCACAATTGCTCCCTCATTTTAAATTGTACAGACACAAATCATACATCACTGTATTCAATGAACTCTCAGCTTGCTCACTGTGAATTTTTTTTTTCAGCTGAGACGTATACTTTTGAATTATTCATCGTTTACGACTGACTTTTTTTTTTTGCCACACGAGCCAAAATCCCAGCTTTGTTCTGTGTCATTCATCAGAAAGAGGGTGTTTTGAAAGGGCTGATAAACAGGGTGTTTGAGGTGGGCTGAAATACAGGATCAGAGTGGAGTTTGACCAAGAAACTTCACAGACATGTCCTACTGGTAGGGGTGCACCGTATATGTGGTAGATTTGGACTCTACCAACCAATCGTGCTAATGCTTGTTAATGACATCATCGTATCTGCCTTAGTGTGAGTTAGCAGGCAAAAACGTGTTTTTTTCCTCTCAAAGTCTGATGGCTGTACCTCAGCTAAGTCAGTGTGCTGTCTCTGTCAGTCTACCAAGGGCTTTAACACAAACTAAGTGCTGCTTTGGCTGGTCTCAGAGCCCAGCGCTACGGCTCTTCTTCTTACAACGGCATAAACAACCATTTAAAAGTCTATTTTAACTTATGACTTTCTTTTCTAAGTCCACAGTGAGTCAAAGATCCAGGCTGTGATGTTAAATGAGGTCAGAAAAGCTGATGTAAACTAGCCGTATTCTCCAAATGGCAGCCAAAGCTAAGCTAACTCAATGCTAAACACAATACTTCCGACAAGCTCTTCAGAATAAAAGTCCACGGCTATTACTTTTCTGAAACACTTTTTACTGTGAACGCCTTCACCAGGAAACGTGTTAAAGTCTTTAGCAGCTTAACGCACCTCATCAGGATTGAGATGAAATGCGAAACTTGGAGTGCAGTTAGAAGTAAACCTAGAGAGACTTTAAAAAAAATAAACATGTTTTCTGTGTTCCTTTACTTAGAGATAAATTGAGTATGCCATTAAAGGCTTGTTTTGAGGGGAGAAGGGGGTAAATAACACTTGAATTTGGATTAAAAAGCATTATCTCTTTTTAATTTTGTAATATCGTGATATAATACAGAAGGCAAGAAAAATACCGTGATAGGATTTTTCGGCCATACTGCCCCCCTACTGGCATGTAAGACTTATTTTTTAGTCTTAAAAAGGAGTATAATATGACCCCTTTAATTTCACTGTAATCTGTATTAGTGGTCAGAAATGATGAAATAACACAGTAGGGGTTCTTTAATCTAACATTTAATACTTCAGGACATATACTGCCTGAAAACAAAATTTTGATACTTTTGTCAAGTATAAATACATCAGATCATTTTAGACAGTTTGTACCTTTATTTATGTGGTTTTGATGGTGGAATGAATCGTCAGAAGTTAAACTACTTTGTTCATGCTCCTGAGACCATAACATTTAATTTTTACTGTTTTTTGTTTACACTGTAGGGGCTGTTCGCAAGAGTCATGTGGCTGAAAAGGCAACTGACATTGAGATTAACCATCATGCCATCAGATGGTTTAATCTCGCTTCAGACCGTGGAGGTGGCCGCAGAGAACGGGCTCTAACAGCACAAGCACAAGAAGCTGGAGTGTCCCAATGATGGAAGCAGTGGTTCTCAACTAGTGGGTAGGGACCCAAAAAAGGGTCATATGGACATTTTGTGTGGGTTTTGCATGTCAGTGAGGCCAATGTTCCTTCACCTGCATCATGTTCCTACTGGCAAAATATAGTTAGGGCAAAACATATTTTGAAGTGCTTGTTTCATGCTTAGTTTGAAGCATTCCCTCCAACTTCACAACTTGCTCTTTCCAAATTTTGATGTTGCATTTTTGTTTTGTTTTTTTGCCCCACCCCCTCATCCCCCCTAAATGTTTTTTTCCACCTCAAAATTTAACTTCTTTTAAAATAGAAGTCTTATTTATTAGAAGGCTTATTGATTTTGACAAAGTAAAAGATTGCAATCTTTTGCCACAAATTGTTCATTTTTCCTCAAATGTTCAGCTTTGCTCATTTGCTGTTCTAATGGTGACTGTTTGTCATTTTTCAAAGTACAAATGTCAACATTTTAAAATGCGCATTTAAAATAAAAGTTTTAAAGATAATGAGTGTGTATTTTATATTTAGCCTGGATGTAAAATACACAGATTTTTGCCACATCCAAACCACATATCATAGCACAGATCACAGATCTGGGCCAGATACTAACCACATATCATAGCACGGATCACAGATCTGGGCCAGATACTAACCACATATCATAGCACGGATCACAGATCTGGGCCAGATACTAACCACATATCATAGCACGGATCACAGATCTGGTTCAGATCCTAACCACATATCATAGCACAGATCACAGATCTGGGCCAGATCCTAACCACATATCATAGCACGGATCACGGATCTGGGCCAGATACTAACCACATATCATAGCACGGATCACAGATCTGGGCCAGATACTAACCACATATCATAGCACGGATCACAGATCTGGGCCAGATACTAACCACATATCATAGCACAGATCACAGATCTGGGCCAGATACTAACCACATATCATAGCACAGATCACAGATCTGGGCCAGATACTAACCACATATCATAGCACAGATCACAGATCTGGGCCACATCCTAACCACATATCATAGCACGGATCACAGATCTGGGCCACATCCTAACCACATATCATAGCACGGATCACAGATCTGGTTCAGATCCTAACCACATATCATAGCACAGATCACAGATCTGGGCCAGATACTAACCACATATCATAGCACGGATCACAGATCTGGGCCAGATACTAACCACATATCATAGCACAGATCACAGATCTGGGCCAGATACTAACCACATATCATAGCACGGATCACAGATCTGGGCCAGATACTAACCACATATCATAGCACGGATCACAGATCTGGGCCAGATACTAACCACATATCATAGCTTTATTTTATGTGCTGGGCCAGGGCCGGCACAGATCTGTTCCAGATAAGTAATCCAAATCTTTGCCGGTATTGGCCCGTTGTGAATAAAGACACCGGCACAGATTCGTTTAGCAGATCTGCACCAAATTGTATCCAATGTCTGGCCCCAGTCTGGCACAGTTACATTTTGCTGTCAGGGACAGCAGCTCAGACGAGGCAGGCTCAGGGCATACACAGCACAGGTGATAGTTATGATTAAGAGGAGTCTTTCTAGTAAGGCACGTAGGCTAGACGATGCTAAAATGAATATCTGCTAGCTTACTTCTCCTTCTCCTCATCCCCCCAATCACGCATGGATCACGGTCACAGTGAGAGGACAGAGCGCTCAGTCTGCGCTAACTTCTGATAAAAGGTTAAAAAATAAAACGATGCATTTTCCCATCATTAATATTATAGCTGCTGCTGTTATTTTAACAAGCTAATAAACATCTGAATGTAGCATACAGGTCTGAATGTAGCATACAGGTCTGAATGTAGCATACAGGTCTGAATGTAGCAGACAGGTCTGAATGTAGAATACAGGTCTGAATAAAGCATACAGATCTGAATGTAGCAGACAGGTCTGAATGTAGCATACAGGTCTGAATAAAGCATACAGGTCTGAATAAAGCATACAGGTCTGAATGTAGCAGACAGGTCTGAATAAAGCATACAGGTCTGAATGTAGCAGACAGGTCTGAATAAAGCATACAGGTCTGAATGTAGCAGACAGGTCTGAATGTAGCAGACAGGTCTGAATAAAGCATACAGGTCTGAATGTAGCAGACAGGTCTGAATAAAGCATACAGGTCTGAATGTAGCAGACAGGTCTGAATGTAGCATACAGGTCTGAATGTAGAATACAGGTCTGAATAAAGCATACAGGTCTGAATGTAGCATACAGGTCTGAATAAAGCATACAGGTCTGAATGTAGCAGACAGGTCTGAATGTAGCATACAGGTCTGAATAAAGCATACAGGTCTGAATGTAGCAGACAGGTCTGAATAAAGCATACAGGTCTGAATGTAGCAGACAGGTCTGAATAAAGCATACAGGTCTGAATGTAGCAGACAGGTCTGAATAAAGCATACAGGTCTGAATGTAGCAGACAGGTCTGAATGTAGCAGACAGGTCTGAATGTAGCAGACAGGTCTGAATGTAGCATACAGGTCTGAATGTAGAATACAGGTCTGAATAAAGCATACAGGTCTGAATGTAGCAGACAGGTCTGAATGTAGAATACAGGTCTGAATAAAGCATACAGGTCTGAATGTAGCAGACAGGTCTGAATGTAGCATACAGGTCTGAATGTAGCATACAGGTCTGAATAAAGCATACAGGTCTGAATGTAGCAGACAGGTCTGAATGTAGCATACAGGTCTGAATGTAGCATACAGGTCTGAATAAAGCATACAGGTCTGAATGTAGCAGACAGGTCTGAATGTAGAATACAGGTCTGAATGTTGCAGACAGGTCTGAATGTAGCATACAGGTCTGAATGTAGCATACAGGTCTGAATAAAGCATACAGGACTGAATGTAGCATACAGGTCTGAATGTAGCAGACAGGTCTGAATGTAGCAGACAGGTCTGAATGTAGCAGACAGGTCTGAATAAAGCATACAGGTCTGAATGTAGCAGACAGGTCTGAATGTAGCAGACAGGTCTGAATAAAGCATACAGGTCTGAATGTAGCAGACAGGTCTGAATGTAGCATACAGGTCTGAATGTAGAATACAGGTCTGAATAAAGCATACAGGTCTGAATGTAGCATACAGGTCTGAATAAAGCATACAGGTCTGAATGTAGCAGACAGGTCTGAATGTAGCATACAGGTCTGAATGTAGAATACAGGTCTGAATAAAGCATACAGGTCTGAATGTAGCAGACAGGTCTGAATAAAGCATACAGGTCTGAATGTAGCAGACAGGTCTGAATAAAGCATACAGGTCTGAATGTAGCAGACAGGTCTGAATAAAGCATACAGGTCTGAATGTAGCAGACAGGTCTGAATGTAGCAGACAGGTCTGAATGTAGCAGACAGGTCTGAATGTAGCATACAGGTCTGAATGTAGAATACAGGTCTGAATAAAGCATACAGGTCTGAATGTAGCAGACAGGTCTGAATGTAGAATACAGGTCTGAATAAAGCATACAGGTCTGAATGTAGCAGACAGGTCTGAATGTAGCATACAGGTCTGAATGTAGCATACAGGTCTGAATAAAGCATACAGGTCTGAATGTAGCAGACAGGTCTGAATGTAGAATACAGGTCTGAATGTTGCAGACAGGTCTGAATGTAGCATACAGGTCTGAATGTAGCATACAGGTCTGAATAAAGCATACAGGACTGAATGTAGCATACAGGTCTGAATAAAGCATACAGGTCTGAATGTAGCAGACAGGTCTGAATGTAGCATACAGGTCTGAATGTAGAATACAGGTCTGAATAAAGCATACAGGTCTGAATGTAGCAGACAGGTCTGAATGTAGAATACAGGTCTGAATAAAGCATACAGGTCTGAATGTAGCAGACAGGTCTGAATGTAGCATACAGATCTGAATGTAGCATACAGGTCTGGATAAAGCATACAGGTCTGAATGTAGCAGACAGGTCTGAATGTAGCATACAGGTCTGAATGTAGCATACAGGTCTGAATAAAGCATACAGGTCTGAATGTAGCAGACAGGTCTGAATGTAGAATACAGGTCTGAATGTAGCAGACAGGTCTGAATGTAGCATACAGGTCTGAATGTAGCATACAGGTCTGAATAAAGCATACAGGACTGAATGTAGCATACAGGTCTGAATGTAGCAGACAGGTCTGAATGTAGCATACAGGTCTGAATGTAGCATACAGGTCTGAATAAAGCATACAGGACTGAATGTAGCATACAGGTCTGAATGTAGCAGACAGGTCTGAATGTAGAATACAGGTCTGAATAAAGCAGACAGGTCTGAATGTAGCATACAGGTCTGAATAAAGCATACAGGTCTGAATGTAGCAGACAGGTCTGAATGTAGCATACAGGTCTGAATGTAGAATACAGGTCTGAATAAAGCATACAGGTCTGAATAAAGCATACAGGACTGAATGTAGCATACAGGTCTGAATGTAGCAGACAGGTCTGAATGTAGCATACAGGTCTGAATGTAGCATACAGGTCTGAATAAAGCATACAGGACTGAATGTAGCATACAGGTCTGAATGTAGCAGACAGGTCTGAATGTAGCATACAGGTCTGAATGTAGCATACAGGTCTGAATAAAGCATACAGGACTGAATGTAGCATACAGGTCTGAATGTAGCAGACAGGTCTGAATGTAGAATACAGGTCTGAATAAAGCAGACAGGTCTGAATGTAGCATACAGGTCTGAATAAAGCATACAGGTCTGAATGTAGCAGACAGGTCTGAATGTAGCATACAGGTCTGAATGTAGCAGACAGGTCTGAATGTAGAATACAGGTCTGAATAAAGCATACAGGTCTGAATGTAGCATACAGGTCTGAATAAAGCATACAGGTCTGAATGTAGCAGACAGGTCTGAATGTAGCAGACAGGTCTGAATGTAGAATACAGGTCTGAATAAAGCATACAGGTCTGAATGTAGCAGACAGGTCTGAATGTAGCATACAGGTCTGAATGTAGAATACAGGTCTGAATAAAGCATACAGTTCTGAATGTAGCAGACAGGTCTGAATGTAGCAGACAGGTCTGAATGTAGCAGACAGGTCTGAATAAAGCATACAGGTCTGAATGTAGCAGACAGGTCTGAATGTAGCAGACAGGTCTGAATGTAGCATACAGGTCTGAATAAAGCATACAGGTCTGAATGTAGCAGACAGGTCTGAATGTAGCATACAGGTCTGAATGTAGCAGACAGGTCTGAATGTAGCAGACAGGTCTGAATGTAGCATACAGGTCTGAATGTAGCATACAGGTCTGAATAAAGCATACAGGTCTGAATGTAGCAGACAGGTCTGAATGTAGAATACAGGTCTGAATGTAGCAGACAGGTCTGAATGTAGCATACAAGTCTGAATGTAGCATACAGGTCTGAATAAAGCATACAGGTCTGAATGTAGCATACAGGTCTGAATGTAGCAGACAGGTCTGAATGTAGAATACAGGTCTGAATAAAGCATACAGGTCTGAATGTAGCATACAGGTCTGAATAAAGCATACAGGTCTGAATGTAGCAGACAGGTCTGAATGTAGCATACAGGTCTGAATGTAGCAGACAGGTCTGAATGTAGAATACAGGTCTGAATAAAGCATACAGGTCCGAATGTAGCAGACAGGTCTGAATGTAGCAGACAGGGCCTAATGTAGCATACAGGTCTGAATAAAGCATACAGGTCTGAATGTAGCAGACAGGTCTGAATGTAGCATACAGGTCTGAATGTAGCATACAGGTCTGAATAAAGCATACAGGTCTGAATGTAGCATACAGGTCTGAATAAAGCATACAGGTCTGAATGTAGCAGACAGGTCTGAATGTAGCAGACAGGTCTGAATGTAGAATACAGGTCTGAATAAAGCATACAGGTCTGAATGTAGCAGACAGGTCTGAATGTAGCAGACAGGTCTGAATGTAGAATACAGGTCTGAATGTAGCATACAGGTCTGAATGTAGCAGACAGGTCTGAATGTAGCAGACAGGTCTGAATGTAGCATACAGGTCTGAATGTAGCAGACAGGTCTGAATGTAGCAGACAGGTCTGAATGTAGCAGACAGGTCTGAATGTAGCAGACAGGTCTGAATGTAGCAGACAGGTCTGAATGTAGCATATAGGTCTGAATGTAGCAGACAGGTCTGAATGTAGCAGACAGTTCTGAATGTAGCAGACAGGTCTGAATGTAGCATATAGGTCTGATTGTAGCAGACAGGTCTGAATGTAGCAGACAGGTCTGAATGTAGCAGACAGTTCTGAATGTAGCAGACAGGTCTGAATGAAGCAGACAGGTCTGAATGTAGCAGACAGGTCTGAATGTAGCATACAGGTCTGAATGTAGCAGACAGGTCTGAATGTAGCAGACAGGTCTGAATGTAGCAGACAGTTCTGAATGTAGCAGACAGGTCTGAATGTAGCAGACAGGTCTGATTGTAGCATACAGGTCTGAATGTAGCATACAGGTCTGAATAAAGCATACAGGACTGAATGTAGCATACAGGTCTGAATGTAGCAGACAGGTCTGAATGTAGCATACAGGTCTGAATGTAGCATACAGGTCTGAATAAAGCATACAGGACTGAATGTAGCATACAGGTCTGAATGTAGCAGACAGGTCTGAATGTAGAATACAGGTCTGAATAAAGCAGACAGGTCTGAATGTAGCATACAGGTCTGAATAAAGCATACAGGTCTGAATGTAGCAGACAGGTCTGAATGTAGCATACAGGTCTGAATAAAGCATACAGGACTGAATGTAGCATACAGGTCTGAATGTAGCAGACAGGTCTGAATGTAGAATACAGGTCTGAATAAAGCAGACAGGTCTGAATGTAGCATACAGGTCTGAATGTAGCAGACAGGTCTGAATAAAGCATACAGGTCTGAATAAAGCAGACAGGTCTGAATGTAGCATACAGGTCTGAATGTAGCATACAGGTCTGAATAAAGCATACAGGACTGAATGTAGCATACAGGTCTGAATGTAGCAGACAGGTCTGAATGTAGAATACAGGTCTGAATAAAGCAGACAGGTCTGAATGTAGCATACAGGTCTGAATAAAGCATACAGGTCTGAATGTAGCAGACAGGTCTGAATGTAGCATACAGGTCTGAATGTAGCAGACAGGTCTGAATGTAGAATACAGGTCTGAATAAAGCATACAGGTCTGAATGTAGCATACAGGTCTGAATAAAGCATTCAGGTCTGAATGTAGCAGACAGGTCTGAATGTAGCAGACAGGTCTGAATGTAGAATACAGGTCTGAATTAAGCATACAGGTCTGAATGTAGCAGACAGGTCTGAATGTAGCATACAGGTCTGAATGTAGAATACAGGTCTGAATAAAGCATACAGGTCTGAATGTAGCAGACAGGTCTGAATGTAGCAGACAGGTCTGAATGTAGCAGACAGGTCTGAATGTAGCATACAGGTCTGAATGTAGCAGACAGGTCTGAATGTAGCAGACAGGTCTGAATGTAGCATACAGGTCTGAATAAAGCATACAGGTCTGAATGTAGCAGACAGGTCTGAATGTAGCATACAGGTCTGAATGTAGCAGACAGGTCTGAATGTAGCAGACAGGTCTGAATGTAGCATACAGGTCTGAATGTAACATACAGGTCTGAATAAAGCATACAGGTCTGAATGTAGCAGACAGGTCTGAATGTAGCATACAGGTCTGAATGTAGCAGACAGGTCTGAATGTAGCATACAAGTCTGAATGTAGCATACAGGTCTGAATAAAGCATACAGGTCTGAATGTAGCATACAGGTCTGAATGTAGCAGACAGGTCTGAATGTAGAATACAGGTCTGAATAAAGCAGACAGGTCTGAATGTAGCATACAGGTCTGAATAAAGCATACAGGTCTGAATGTAGCAGACAGGTCTGAATGTAGCATGCAGGTCTGAATGTAGCAGACAGGTCTGAATGTAGAATACAGGTCTGAATAAAGCATACAGGTCCGAATGTAGCAGACAGGTCTGAATGTAGCAGACAGGGCCTAATGTAGCATACAGGTCTGAATAAAGCATACAGGTCTGAATGTAGCAGACAGGTCTGAATGTAGCATACAGGTCTGAATGTAGCATACAGGTCTGAATAAAGCATACAGGTCTGAATGTAGCATACAGGTCTGAATAAAGCATACAGGTCTGAATGTAGCAGACAGGTCTGAATGTAGCAGACAGGTCTGAATGTAGCATATAGGTCTGAATAAAGCATACAGGTCTGAATGTAGCAGACAGGTCTGAATGTAGCAGACAGGTCTGAATGTAGAATACAGGTCTGAATGTAGCATACAGGTCTGAATGTAGCAGACAGGTCTGAATGTAGCAGACAGGTCTGAATGTAGCATACAGGTCTGAATGTAGCAGACAGGTCTGAATGTAGCAGGCGGGTCTGAATGTAGCAGACAGGTCTGAATGTAGCAGACAGGTCTGAATGTAGCAGACAGGTCTGAATGTAGCATATAGGTCTGAATGTAGCAGACAGGTCTGAATGTAGCAGACAGTTCTGAATGTAGCAGACAGGTCTGAATGTAGCATATAGGTCTGATTGTAGCAGACAGGTCTGAATGTAGCAGACAGGTCTGAATGTAGCAGACAGTTCTGAATGTAGCAGACAGGTCTGAATGAAGCAGACAGGTCTGAATGTAGCAGACAGGTCTGAATGTAGCATACAGGTCTGAATGTAGCAGACAGGTCTGAATGTAGCAGACAGGTCTGAATGTAGCAGACAGTTCTGAATGTAGCAGACAGGTCTGAATGTAGCAGACAGGTCTGATTGTAGCAGACAGGTCTGAATGTAGCAGACAGGTCTGAATGTAGCAGACAGTTCTGAATGTAGCAGACAGGTCTGAATGTAGCAGACAGGTCTGAATGTAGCAGACAGGTCTGAATGTAGCATACAGGTCTGAATGTAGCAGACAGGTCTGAATGTAGCAGACAGGTCTGAATGTAGCAGACAGGTCTGAATGTAGCAGACAGGTCTGAATGTAGCAGACAGGTCTGATACGACACAGACAGCAGTGTATGAGGGAGAGGGAGAGAGAGAGAGGACACAGAGCAGTAGATCAGTACAGCCCCACGCTACTTAAACTTTTATGTGTATTTTTAGGGTAGAGACAGGATTCGGCGATAGGTTTTCTTCTTTGTTTTAATTACATTTAACTCCAGTAGTACTGCTGTTACCATGACACTGTTAGAGAGAAAAGAGGGGTTTATTCATTTACATCAGCTTTAGAAACATCAGACCCCAGTGTGATTCTACAATATTGACCAATTTCTAATAATGTTAGAAATATTTCTCTTATTACTCTGAGTATCTTTAAATATATAAGGGGTGTCCAAACTATGGGCCGTGGGCCAACTGTACCCTAAGTCTTTTTGAATCAGCCTGCAAGAAATCCATGAGAAAGGCCCACATAAGAACCTAAAACGTTTACTTTACTCTATCTCTTAGTTTGACTTGGAATGCACAGTATTGGGGTTTATACCATATGTCCATAAATTAAATTTAGACCACATTAAAGTTTAAGTAATTAGGATGAACCAGAAGACTTCAGCTGTGTGTCGCTCCTGACTAAAGTAATAAAAAGTGGATGAATACAAACACCAGCATGAATGGAGCTCTTCTGCTCATCCGTCTGATCTCAGGGTCTGATTTCCAAATCATACTGCTCTAATCACCTTCAAGCACCAACACTGCTATAAAGTTAGTCCCTGAATCAAAATCTATTTATGTATTTATATAAACATATTTATATATCTATATGTATGTAGCTGGTGTAGTTTAGCAACCCATTTGATACGTTTTGCCTAAAGATTGTGTTGAATGGTGCTATTTTTTATCGTGATTTATCTCACAATAAATACAGCAGAATATCATGGTACTCTTTTTAGTCCATATCGCCCATTCGTAGCCAGTGACTTCATCCTGCAGCGGTGTCCCATGCACACCATCTACAGTGGTATTATTAGTAATCCTGCTCGACAGGACAGTCTAGTGTGGCACACAGGACACCGACAGACTGACCGTCCAGCTCGGTGCATGTCCAAGCACGTCGCACTTCCCTACCCTCTAACACACAGACTGCACCCTCCTCCAGTCTTCCTCTGCGTGTCTGAGGATGAAAGGATCACAGATAATGGAGGTGCTGCACTGGCAGTGGAGGAAGGCAGAAGTTTGTGGAAGCAGGAAACCAGCTCCCTTGGTCGTGTTCAAATGGCGTTAGATTTAGGAGGTGTTTTAGGGACAAACTGGCTGAGTCAGAGAACAGAACACAAATGCTGACTCACAAACCCAGGCACCGACCCCAATGTTGTTTCAGAGCAGCAGACGGAGCAAGGACTGGCGGGGAGGGTTTGGTAGGTGGGAAGAAAAACCTCACGCTGTCTGTTTTTCTGCTTTATTTGAACTCTATCTTTATAGAAGTGAGCATAGCTGTTTCTATATCAGTTGTTAAAAACAGGATCCTAGAATATTGGCCAGCATGACACTCCTTATGAAACCTGACTGCTGCACGTGCCAACTGCCTTTTATACTCTGTTATTTTTAGTGCTGCAGTCTTTGCTGTAACAGTATAGCTCTTCAAAAAAGAGAATGGATTTCCACATGATCTTCAGGTTACATACCAATTTTCACCATGCTTGTTTTAAAGCCATCAGCAGACAACATGAGGAGGTAGAATCAGACTACAGCAGACACTGGCTGCCTATGTAGATCTAGTGTAGTGTGATTTGGTCAATAGTTTACTTCTGTAACAAATAACAGCTATCTGAAACACCGAACTATGTCGGCCCAACCAGGGAAGAGTCGTGAATGATGATCTTATGAAAACTAAAAAAAGCACTCGGAGAGCGCAGACCTCCGCTATCAGCCCCACCTCCCAATAGTGAAGAATCCTTTATGAAAATTCCTGGATCCGTCCCCGTTTGCCCCCCACCACGGTGGGGTGGAAACACGGTGAGGCAAAGCATTGGCTTCACTAGGGGTGGACTGTCATGGTGGAAGCATTGCCTGCTGGTGCCAACAGATGCACTGACAGTCTCACCCACGGTCTCACTGGACAACTGGAAGTCATGGCAGAGGGTGAATATTCCTCTATTCCTCCCAGCATTGTGAGTATTCTCGCTACAATTGGCTGTCTTTCTCTCTGTTACGCTCCGACTCGTCTCCTGGACCGGGTGTGCGTCTTTCAAACTCTATAAACTCCAAAACTTTGGATAGAAACACAACCAAAAGTGCTGCTGGGATTGAAGTTACTCATGTCCGCCATCTCCTGGTGTGAAGTGGTAACAGCGCAGACCTCCACCATTAGCCCTATTTCCCAATAGTACAGAATCTTTTAAAACATTCCTGAATCCAGACGGTGATTTGGATCACTCCCAAAATCTAATCAGTTCTTCCTTATGCCATTTCTGACATTTCCTGAAAATTTCAGCAAAATTCTTCCATGACTTTTTGAGTTATGTTGCTAACAAACAAACTAACAAACCCGATCACATAACCTCCTTGGTGGAGGTAAAAATCTCTGCCTTTGTGAATCAAACTCTAATTGTCCTGTTTTTACCCTCAAAGGTCTGTCTCTCATAGGTTCCTCCTCTCATGCTGAGGCCACACCAGCCTGATTATCAGGCATCCAGCAGACGTGGGCTTTAAGGATCCATCGGAGATGAAAATGGATCATTTTCCTCCCATAGTCACAGTAAATGACAACGCCTCGCCACCTCCTGACAGGACATATCGCCTGTTTGACTTTTCTTCCTTTCTTCTATAAGTGACACTGACCAATGAAGTAAATTTACCTAAATCTATCAGCCACAGTGGTCTATGGAGGTAAATTTACCTAAATCTATCAGCCACAGTGGTCTATGGAGGTAAATTTACCTAAATCTATCAGCCACAGTGGTCTATGGAGGTAAATTTACTAAATCTATCAGCCACAGTGGTCTATGGAGGTAAATTTACTAAATCTATCAGCCACAGTGGTCTATGGAGGTAAATTTACTAAATCTATCAGCCACAGTGGTCTATGGAGGTAAATTTACTAAATCTATCAGCCACAGTGGTCTATGGAGGTAAATTTACTAAATCTATCAGCCACAGTGGTCTATGGAGGTAAATTTACTAAATCTATCAGCCACAGTGGTCTATGGAGGTAAATTTACTAAATCTATCAGCCACAGTGGTCTATGGAGGTAAATTTACCTAAATCTATCAGCCACAGTGGTCTATGGAGGTAAATTTACTAAATCTATCAGCCACAGTGGTCTATGGAGGTAAATTTACCTAAATCTATCAGCCACAGTGGTCTATGGAGGTAAATTTACTAAATCTATCAGCCACAGTGGTCTATGGAGGTAAATTTACTAAATCTATCAGCCACAGTGGTCTATGGAGGTAAATTTACTAAATCTATCAGCCACAGTGGTCTATGGAGGTAAATTTACTAAATCTATCAGCCACAGTGGTCTATGGAGGTAAATTTACTAAATCTATCAGCCACAGTGGTCTATGGAGGTAAATTTACCTAAATCTATCAGCCACAGTGGTCTATGGAGGTAAATTTACCTAAATCTATCAGCCACAGTGGTCTATGGAGGTAAATTTACTAAATCTATCAGCCACAGTGAGGAAATACATCAACACCAAGTTAACACAGCCGCACTGGTACTTAGAAACTGAACCCTTAGACCACATTTTTCAGACCAATCATCATATGGGATTCAGTAGCGCTAGTCGTTTCTACTGGTGCCAACCTGAGCTATGGCTGGGACGCTGTTAGTGGAGCAGATAACCACAACAATAGTTCACTTTGTGATACAAGCATGAAATTTGGTACAGTTATAGCCAAAGGCATGCCAAAGAAAACTGGATATGGAGGCATCCTGAATTTTCAACATGGTGCCCATGGCAGCCATTTTTCAAAATGGCCACCAATGATAACCGTTTTCTTATCAATTTGTTTATCAGGGATGATAATAAAGGATGATGAAGAATAAAAAGAATGAAGAATATTATTGTGACAGTAGTCATGTGTTACAGAGTGGCACACTGGTCACACCACTGCTGTGAAACTCAGCATGGGGTTCAGTGTCAGCTAAATACGTTAGCCATTAACGTCATTATTTCTGTAGTCAGTATCAGTCTACTCCTTTTAGTCATAGTTTAGTGGTAGCGTAGTTTGGTTTCCTCAATGCTATCTAATGTTAGTCCCACATCTAGTTGATATTGTGCATATTTAGACATCTTGAATTGACAGGATGTGCCGGTGCGGGAGAGCCGAGCCTCGGGGCTTACATGACTTCATAAGTTACTCTGATGGTGTACAGATCGCACAGGAATCAAAGGCACTGGGTGAACGATCGGGCTAGGTGTAGGTCAGTTTTTACATCTGAACCTGGTCGTATCCCATACCTGAATGTTTCTGCAGTAAGGTGGTGAAAGGATAACCCCTCGGCCTTTACTGTTAGACAATGGCAGTAAAATTGTCGAAGAACTTCAAAGTTGAGATTGTAAATAGAATAATTGTAAATAGTTCTTTTACTCTTGTCAAAAATAGTGATCCTAAACTCAGTCCAAGTTTCAAGTTTCTATTAAACTTAGTGTGAAATGTAAATAGTTCTTTCAGTCTTGTAATAAAAACACTGATCTGAAACTTAATTCAAGTTTCAAGTTCATATAAAACGTAGTGTAAATTTGAAATGGTTCTCTTACTGTTGAAATCAGAGGAATTGATCTGAAGCTCAGTTCTGAGCTGTCTCTAATTTTCTAATAAACAAATATAGCAGGTAGCAACTTTTGTTCTTTCATCTTTTCAATTTCTAATTTATGTTTCATATGAGATTGCAAAAATAAAACAACCCCTTGTTTTGGCCACACCCATTTCTGATCTAAGCCCCGCCAATTTCTCACCTAACCTCCACCCTCTCTATGGTAGACAAATTAAACTAATTATGTCCTTAATATCAGTAAATATACATTCCTGATAAGAAAATTGATAAGAAAACGGTTATCATTGGCAGCCATGCCATGGGCGCCATGTTGAAAATTCTTGATGCCTCCATATCCACATCTTTTGGGAATGCCTTTGGCTATAACTGTACCAGATTTCATGCTTGTATCACAAAGTGAACTATTGTTGTGGAGTTTCTAGTTAAGCTGCCCCACGGTTTAGGATTATGGGAATAAACCATGTGTTTGACTTCCACAGGATTAAATCTGATCTATCTCTGTTACCCAATTTAAAAGTCTTTTACTGGAAACTGACTGTTACGTCCACTCCAGGGGCAGTACTGGATCCATCGCCTTGACACTGTAGCATTGTGGGTATTGTAGTGCTGGCATGGCATGTAGCTTCTTTGTTCTTGGGTTGAGTTGTTTTAGTCTTGGCCTTAAAACATCATCATATACCATTAAGTGCTCCACTGTTTCTCTTTAAAGCTTGTTTTCAGCCCGGTCACATCATCTGCTCTATGGATTAGTTGACATGTCCATGGACAGGGCCCAGAAGTCTGAAATACTGGTAGACTTTAAAGGCCTTGGTGTTACATGGTAGAAAACCAGTGACCTAGAATAACCCCAGCTTCCCTGTGACCCATATCAGTCCATCCTGTAAAAGTTGGCTCACTGTCTGAACACAGTTAGGAGAACTATGTGTTTGAACCCACCGTGAGTCAGAGCCTATTTCTGCCGGTCCTCTGCATAGAGAAAGTAGCAATATGCATCAGTGAGCTTCGGCTTCATGCAGAGCCAGATTAAAATTGGTTCCCTTGCTGAGAAAAGTTGAAGGAACAGAGTTTTACAGACAAACCTCGGGTTCCAGACAGCTGAGCACAGTGTGCCGGAGCCGCAGGACAAGAGCTCAATGTCATTTCACAGCTTTAAGAGGAGAGCTGGGTGCTGGAGAGGATTTGGGAAAGAGAACAAAAACAGAGGGAGGTGAGGGGAGGGGGACTAATCCAAATACATCCCTGCCAGTCAGCACACACGGACACACAATCAAGGGCCAAGGGGTCGGCCGAGCGCGCCCGCTTTAATTATGATGAAATATATGGCTGTAACGTGGACAGCACCCAGGTGCATGCTGGGTAGACAGGCTGTCACCAGTCTGTCAGCGCCAGTCTGCCACAGCTCGGGCTCACACCCGCTCACCTGCACACTCACAGTCTATGAGATGATTCTCTCTGATTCTCAGGTAAATTCTGGAAAACAGAAACTGCATAATGATGATAATAAATCAGCAAACAAAGAGATCAGAATCTGTCTGTGGATGTGGAAAAGCCATGATGTGACAGAGACAGTCTTTATAATAAAGGCCTGTAGACTGAAGCTCTTGAGTTACTTTATAAGGGGGCTCTTGTGTACTGTGTACACTCTTTTGTGTACACAACTTTATTTATATCATGTCTTCTTATTTACATTGTTAAATTGTATAAATATATATATTCTGTATTTTTCTACTTTTTAGTCTTTTGTAGAGCCGACTGGAGAAGCAACACACAAAAATTCCAATGTACCTGTACTGTCCCTGTGCAGATGGCAATAAACATCTATTCTATTCTATTCTGATCACTCTAATACTATCATTAACAGGAATAATGGCTGGGAGACAAAGAAGCTGACGGTTGCTCACTGAGTAATTCACTAATGATACTTTGGGTATTTTGCGATCTGTCCTCTTCAGTCCCCTTCATAACGAGGCGGTTGTGTTTAAAACAGAGAGTTCCTGGTCTGATCCCTTCCATCTGCAGACTTAAGTGTCACCGAGAAGCCCACATTGCTCCCATGATTGCTCCCATAAGTTGGTTTGAATGTGTTAAAATAATGTAAAAAATTGTGTTAAACTAAAGTGATTTTAATTTTAGAAATGTCTTCAGGCTAGTTGATTTTAATTGTGTACCCAGAACATTAAAAAATTGTGCTCAGATGAGGACCACGTACTGCCCTGTCTGAGCATGTGCAGGGAGAAACCGCCATTTTGTCCTTTCCTGGTTAGGATTTACACTTTTTATTACCCTCCCGTTTTTCAGTAAGTATTAAATTTACTGTTATTGGTGGTGAAGCTGGTGTCAGAAAGTTAAACGAGTTTCTGTTCCAAGTAATTTTCAAACACATTTTTCTCGTTTTTATGAGGTTATAAACATAGATATCAAGACGTAGCCAACACTTGATTACTACTCAAATTATTTGAGTTATGACAAAATCTGCAGTTTTCCCAGGATGCCTTTGGGCACTAAACCTTTATGCACTCAGTTTACTGCTGCTGTCTTGGCCAGGACACCCTTGAGAAAGAGATTTTTAATCTCAGAGAGGTTTTCTCCTGGTTAAATAAAGGTTAAATGAAATATTTTTTATAAATGCACCATGAGTGAAGTTGCTATCTCAATTAAAGACATCCCGCCTATAGAGGGCGATGTTACTGTTGTTAATGTTAATGATTGTTGAGTGGCAATTACAGTTTTTCTCAGTCGCTTTGGTACATTTCTCCAATCATCCTCCACATTTGCAAAACAGTAAGTGCATTTCTCAACAATTCATACAAATAGCAAAACACCATGGATTACCTGCAAAAGCCAGTCTCCTGCTCCTTAGTTCATCTCTCAAAAGGGAATTTCTGTGTCAGTGAACATGTCAGTGCCACCAGAATGACAGTCCTTGTGTCATTGTGTATGGATTAGACGGTCAGATTGCTTAGTCATGTTGTCACTATAACAGTGTACTCTGGAGAGATGTTCTGGTGTAAACTATGGATAAAGTTTCATGACAACTATTGTAACTTGTAAGTTACACCTTAGTGTATGTGGGAGATTGATTTCAAGAGACTGGACAAGATTCACATTCAGGCTTTTACTGTTTGTACTGTAATTTGTTGACAGACCATGTCATTGTGATACAGAAAGGAAAAGACAGCACTGCATAAAGAAAAAAAAACAGAGAAAAAACAAAAGTAGAAATGTGAACACAGGACAATCTTCTTAGGGAAAACTGTACATGCAGTGCTGTAGGAATTACAGGGCAGTCTTCCTACACCTCTGTTGGGCCACTAATTCTCATCCACATCACAACGAATATCTGCTCTTGTGACGCAGCGTGGAAAGAGTCTTTTAGAGTGTCTTTTCCAGCCTCTGCAGGTATCTGCTGTGATGTCATCACACGCTGCATCCATGGCAGCCAGAAGGGTCATCTGTGTATGTGGCTGGAGATCATATATTTCCATCTCCATGCTGAGAAAATTCCTCAATCATCAAATTCTCCTCAATCAAATTCTTTGATCATTGGTTGATCTAATGCTTCACACATTTCCCTTCGATAGAGAAAGTCAAGATTCACCTGGGAGCAATTTACCAATTCAGGACAGATTTAGGAAAAAAAAAGTCTAATGCTTGACATAGACATCCACTCAGTAATACCCAGTGCTTGTAAGGGGCCATGGTCACCTGGGGACATTGAAATGTAGAGCTGTGTGTCGTCTGCATAGTTATGGTAGTTTATTTTGTTGTTTTCTATGATCTGAGCAAGTGGAAGCATGTAGATGTTAAACAGCAGAGGCCCCAGGATGGAGCCTTGAGGGACTCCACATGTAATTCTGGTCTGCTCAGATTTAAAGTTACCTGTTGACACAAAATAATCCCTGCCCTTTAAGTAGGATGCAAACCAATCAAGAACTGTGCAGGACAGCCCCGCCCAGTTTTCCAGTCGGTCAAGTAATCTATCATGGTGGACTGTGTCCAATGCAGCACTGAGGTCCAAAAACACAAAGACTGAAGTTCTGCCATGGTCTGTGTTTAAGAGAATGTCATTAAACACCTTGACCAGAGCCGTCTCAGTGCTGGGATGTGGTCCAGAGCGGTCTCAGTGCTGGGATGTGGTCCAGAGCGGTCTCAGTGCTGGGATGTGGTCCAGAGCGGTCTCAGTGCTGGGATGTGGTCCAGAGCGGTCTCAGTGCTGGGATGTGGTCCAGAGCGGTCTCAGTGCTGGGATGTGGTCCAGAGCGGTCTCAGTGCTGTGGTGTGGTCCAGAGTGGTCTCAGTGCTGGGATGTGGACCAGAGCAGTCTCAGTGCTGTGATGTGGACCAGAGCGGTCTCAGTGCTGGGATGTGGACCAGAGCAGTCTCAGTGCTGTGATGTGGACCAGAGTGGTCTCAGTGCTGGGATGTGGTCTAAATCCTGACTGGATGACATTAAAGCAGTTGTTCAGTGGTAGAGGGTAATGTAGCTGCTGCATTTTCAATAATTTTAAAAAAGGAAGGTTTGGTTTCGGCCTGTAGTTGTTCATTGAGGTCTTGTCTAGATGGTTCTTTTTTAAGAGCGGCTTAATAACAGCTGTTTTCAGGGTCTGGGGGAAGACTCCTGAGATCAGAGACATGTTTTTGATCTGTAACAGATCAGATGTCATGACATGTGAGACCTTTTTGAAAAAATCTGAGTAAAACATCCAGACAGCAGTGGGAGGAGTTCAGCTGGTGTAAAATGTCCTCCAGATTTTTGTCATTGATTGGATTAAACTGTGTCATGGTGTTTAAGTTGTTTTTAGATGCCCATAGCACAGATCCTGAACCTGGTGTGGATGGACTCACTGCCTCTCTAAAGAAAGAAGCAGATTCACTGCAGGCCCTAGCAGAGAGAAGTTCAGGAGCTATGGACAGAGGGGGGTTTGTAGAAAACAACACTCAGCATTATTTCTGTTTCTGGTGATCATGTCTGAGTAGAAAGACTGCCTGGCATTCCTCAGCTGTAGATTGTAAGTGTGAAGTTTCTCTTTATAGATGTTGAAATGAATGTGGAGATTAGTTTTTCGCCACCTGTGTTCAGCTTTTTGACACTCTCTTTTTTCATTTTTCACCACCATGGCATTTCTCCATGGAGATCTTTTCTTGCTACAGACAACCTTCAGCTTAATGGGAGCGATGGAGTCAATAACATTTAACATTTTAGCACTGAAGTTATCTACCAGCTCAGTGACGGAGCTACAGGGCAGGGTGGCTGTGGAGGAAAAAAGGCTGTTAAACATTTCACTGGTGTTTTCAGTAATGCATCGTTTCATGATAACTTCTCTCTGATTCCTTGTGTGCACAGAGATAGAGCTCTCAGAGAAAACACAGCAGTGATCAGACAGGGCCACATCCTTCACAACAACCTTGTGTATGTTCAGACCCTTGGAGATCAGCAGGTCCAGAGTGTGCCCTCTATTATGTGTGGGCTCTGACATATGCTGACTCAGCCCAAAGCTGTCAACAGAGACCCATTCTAATACATTTATATCATGACATAAGCAACTGATAAGGTAGGAAACAGCAGAGAATTGTACAGAACCATTTGCATGGATGTACCAAAGCATTTGCAACTTGATCAAAGAAATGAGAAACTGCTTTTTAGATGTGCACAAATGACTCAATGATGTGAAGATTGAACAAGTAGTTTTGAGAATTTCAATTCTGATCTGAGAAATGGACCAAAGCAACTGAGAAAAACTGTAACATTGGTGAAACGTCACCTGCTGGTGACTAACAGTCATTGCTACGAATGAATGCAGAAGTTAGTCCACCTTAGGTGAAATGATAACTGGAAAAACATTATCAGTGAGTACTGTTGGACGTTTTAAGCTAAGCAGCTACCTACGATATACTCATCTTGTTTTACAGTGTACTAAATTTGAGCAAATACACCTCTAATTTGGAATTACTTATAAATAATAAGTCGAGTCAACTTAAAAAACTTATCTCGGCAAATTTCTTTTGTGCAACTGCTTAAACTAATAAAATTAAGAAGGATCAACAAAACATTTTTTTTCAGTGTACTTACGTCAGTTGTAACCAGATTAACCTGCACTTTTATTTGACATTGTCTTAAGCCTTAAATGACTTCCTGTTGGACACAGACCTGCTTATACTGGCGGGTCCGCCACAACACTGGTGGGAGTTTATAAAAATAGAGTGCATTGTCAGATATTCATCTAGATATAAAAGCTGGTGTCCATTCACAATGAGAATTTACCAAAATAAACTGGGCATGAGTCATTGCTTCTGTAAAAACAGCACATATGTGAAATTAGAAAAGTGTGGTTCGGTGTGAAAGGAAAGAAAAATCCCCTACGGTTTCTAAATGTTCATTTTCTCACTCATTTATTTTTTTATTTTCCTGGCCAAACTCCACACCGTTTTCTCTCATCCCTCCACTCTCTCAGTGCCGTCTGCTGCAGCAGGTATCTGCTTTTAGTGGAAATATCCGCTAAAACCACTGATACTGTTCCAACCATAGCAGAGAGAACAGCTTTCTAAGGCAGGCAGTCAGCAGTGATTCTAGTCTGCTGGGGCCCCAGGCCAAATTCACAGGGTCCCCTCAAACCCGCCTTTCATCCCTCTGCTAGAAAAGTTCACTCATGTTAGACGTCAAAGAACCAACGCCATCACGGCGTTTCTCAAGTCTGCCCCCGAGACGAGCAGCATTCAGTCATTATTGTAACCACTATATTTAACCACACAGGGGACCTTCATCAGACATAATCTGAGGCACTGGTTCTAAACTGGGGGGTCTGGACCCAAAAGTGGAAGGTAAAGCTCTTTCCAGTAGGTCTTGAAGCAGTGCCAGGGAAAAATGTGGCAAAAAATCTATGTACAGAAGCCCTGAGTGGACAAACAGAAAATTCATACATGTTTGTTTTAGGTTTTCCAATGATGACAAATCAACGTCAGTATATGTCTGGAGATTTCTACTCTTATACCTGCTTTGTTGGATAACAGCTGGCCAGGGCTGTTTTTTTTTTGTGTTTTTTTGGCTAAATGCAGGCTATGCAAATGCATCGGCCCAACAAGCCACTAGGGGGCCTCAGAGCTGAATGTTACACCTTATCTCAGATAAATGCTGGTTAGCTAGGATTTGTATGCTCAGAACTCCAGCTTTAGTGTTCGCTTCATGAAAGTTGGCTAAAATAAGATTAACATGTGAAAACTTGAGTTGTGTTCTTGCACAAGTGAATATCCTTTAAAACCACTCAGTATCCAGATTATTTATAGACATAAAGAGGATTGTTGCTCTCCTTGTATTATCATGTTTATCAGTTATTTTGAGTGTCTTTAATTTTGATTTGAGAGGATATCAGGACTGCTTGGGAAGTGTAACAGACTATGGGATGCTCACAATCAGCATCTTGCATAGGGCCTAGAACCGGCCCTGCAGCTGGGTTTCCAAGATGACCAGGAAATTCCTCGAGAAATTTTGAGTTTTCAAAATAAGATATTCAGGCATGCATCTTTTTGTATAGTGACTTTCTGTTTTGTCCTGTCTCACTGTGTATAGTTTTGGGGTCAAAAATAATTTTATTTTTTCATAAAATGGATGAACTTTTGTAAATTTCTCTTAAGGAGGTGGTGGCTGGTCCTGATGCCTGCCCAGCTGAGAACCACTGATAGGATGAGCCTTGCGTTTGTTGGTTCAGGCAGTCAGACAGGCCTAGTGTAAGGTGCAAATCTACTGTTGACACAGCACTGACTAATGTAGGCTCCCTGAAAATGTATGTATGATAGTAATATTGCAGAAGCAATGTTTGCACATCGCACTAATCTGTTTTAATTCAATATTTCCTGATGGCAGTGTTATATTTCACTGAAAGGTAAAAATCTCAGAATATTTCTAATGGTAGACATGTTCTGTATGTTCAGTGTAAAATGATGCTCATAGTGTACATAGAATAATGTTTATCCTAATCCTTTCTTAATTATAAGGTTGACTGGGAATGGGTAAGCCCCATCATTAGAGCACGTGTGATTAATCACATGATTTATTTTCCTTTTAAACACACTGGTGAAGCCTCGTCAGCGTCTTCCTGAAGCCACAGTGATGTAAAATAAGTCAAGCGCTGCTCCTTAATGTCCCAGTTACCTTTGAAAATAGTAGAAAAAATCCAAAATGAAACAAAGTCTTCAATGTAAAATAGTTGTGTATTAAAATGCAACTAAAAGGATGTGATTACTCATGAATAACTACAGAAATTCTGAGATTAATCATGATTTGTTTCTTTAATCGTTCGACAGCCCTAGTTAACAAGCATGTCCTTGGATCTTGCACTGATGGCTCAAGTAGTTCTGCACTCCCGTTCACACAGGAGAGAGCTTCAGAGTGACTAACCTGTCAAATACGATGCTCAACAGGTTTTCGTAAAGAAACATGCAGGAGTGCATGTACAAAATGACTCACTGGTGTGGTGGTTTTTGCTGTATTTTGACATTTCTGGTTCCTGGTTGGTGGTGGTGATTACTGACTTCACTGTGTTTCCTCTGAGGCGGCTCCCTTCCCCGCCTTGTGGTGCTGAGGATGATTGGACACACCGTTCTCTGATTATTGATCGAGATCCCTTTAAGAAGCCTGCAGAGAATCTCCTCAGCGCCAGAGGACTGCCAGCTCCTCCTCGTGGTAACATCGGTCCTCGGCTCTCTGCTCTTCTAGTGTGAAGATTCTCCAGTGTTTCTGACCTCGCCACTAACCCCGCCTTTGTTCTTCCTTTCCAGTGCCTCACTCGTTGCCTCACCACAGCCCAGCCTCAGCACTTTCCCTCCAGAACCCTCACTATTCCCCTTCACTGCCATAGTTCCTATAGTCTTTGTATATATAATATATAATAGGTTCTTTACCTTTAGTTTTTGGTGCAAGCTATTTTTAGATTGGTGAAAGAGTAACGGATAATTATGTAACATTATGACACGTTCTTTTCTCTACCTCTGACACAGACTCTAGATGTGTTCCTTTGAGCACAGATTTAATCTCAGTGCTAGATCTGGTGAACATGGAGGGCCATCATCACTGGGACAGAAACAGGAACCAGAGTTACTCCAGGTCTGCAGTGTGCTCCGTGCTCTGACACTTTCAGCAGCTAAACTTTCTAGATCTCTTTGAGTTAACCTGTTAAGCCCGAGCCTTTTTTATGAGGCGACTGCTTGAAATTTCCAGCCCACCTCTAAATGAGTATAACTCTGTAACTACAAGCTCTATTTGAATGATTATGAAGAGGGCACGTGTGAAATTTATTCAGAAGTGTAAATATGTGTATATGTTACTGGATCAGAGAAGAATTAAGTTGGCAAATTAAAATTTCATTTTCGCCTAATTTTTTTTTTTTTTTTTTTTTGCAATTCTAGCACATATATCTCAGAGAAATACTGCAGCTGAAGTCCAAAAATCTCCAGTAGGCCAAACGGCCACATTTTTACATTACCTCTTTCAAACTTCATGCCACTAGAGGACTTATCAGGACAAAATAAGAGAGATTTTGGTGAAAAATATCCAGGCGAAATCCCCTCTTGTGCCAAATTGGGCACAGTTTGGCCTAATTTGGCACTATCTCTGCTGTTTGAAAAATCACAGGTATCAAACTTTTTTTTTTTTTTAACTCATATGCCGTTTTAGGTGGTCACTGCAACATGGAATTCTATTTTTACCCCCTCAAATCACCCAGACCTCCATATCGTTCCCTTTCAAAGGAAGTCTTACAAAGGAACTAAAGTTTGACACCAAGAGGAGCAGATTTATTTTCAATGGCACAAAAAACAACAGAAAATAAAGAGCAGAAAACTAAAAGAAACTGTTGAAACAAATGGAAACTGCACAAACATGACTAGAACTTTAGTAGAGGCTGGGCTTTCAGATGAGACCATGTTTGTGTCTGTAGTACCAGGAACCATCCCATAGGGGGCAGAAGTGTCTGGCTACGTAGCACTACGGCCACTTTGGTATGTGGTCATTGATTTGAGTCCTTTTTGAGTTGGATGTGGTGGAGGTAAAATGGTTTCTTTGGGCTTGTAGCGGAGCGTCTTCTGTTTAATTTGATGTGTAACAGGACTGCTTTTGTACAGAAATAGAGCGCACTGAGAAAGTTTGTTTGGATCAAGGTGAGCAGGACCAAATTTGGTCCCACTAGGGCTTAAGGGGTTTTAAACAATAAATGAAAAGGATTTCTAGATTCAAACAAATCCACACCAGATGTTTGATTTTAAAATATTTTATTTCATAAACAATATCTAAATTGAACTTGTTTGGTCACATACACAGTAAGGATAGAAAATGTTTGAAATAGAATAAGAGAAAACAACGATAACTGGGCAGTCCTCTCTGCTCCTCCAGTGGCCACGTACAAAGTGAGCTCATTGTGAGGATGATGATGATGAAGGTTAGCAAACTGCGCTACACATGGAAGATGCAGGCTCTAACACCCGCCCTGTGGGCAACACATGGAACTATACCAGCTGCCTTTAACATCCTGAAACTTACCATGACCTTTGACCTGCATGAAAGAATCCACGTACTCTCTGGGAATCATACAGACGATATTCCTCTTTAAATTGTACAGTTTTCGTCTTCTCTGCTACACTTGCTTTTATTCAAATCAAAGATAAAGACAGAGTGATTCTAGGCACCTTATCGTCTCTTTAATTCTCTTTTCTTACTCGTGGTTACAAAATATAATCTTGTTGAAGACGAAACGTGGAGGCAAGCGGTCAGTATCTCACAAATAGACATAAATGAATCAGATTAAATACTGAAAAGACAACATTTTGGACCATGGTGTAAATTCAAGCTAGAAAAGTTTCACATTGCCTCCCTGCATTCAGACAGGACTAAAGATTGGAACATGTTGGAAGACCTTCACCTGTGTGGCTAATCTATTATAAATGATCTCTAATATACAGAGCCAAATATTGCAAATATTGTGCAAGATTAAAGACACGATTTGTGCAAATAATGTGTGCTCCTCTACTAAAAAAGCTTGGACAGGTGTCAGATTTTAGTTTGAGTTTCAGACCGGCTACACATCAGATGATTTTAGGATCTCAGTCTCACCCATCATATGTCCAACAATTCTCAAGTGTCTGACGTCAGTGTGATTACTCTGCTGCCCCTGAATGTTGCAGTCTCCCGTGAGCATCAATGTGGAGTCCAGATTTGGCTTCCTTTGATGTAACACCCACAACAGCCAATGAGAGCGAGGAGATCAGGAAGCATCGTTACCTGCAGACTCTAGGCTACTGTAGATTTAAGTGGACCATTCCCTTCTCTACCTCCAGGAAGCTCACAATCAGAGAAACTTCTGTGGACAGGACAGAAGAAGGCATGTCTGTAGACGGGCAGAGATCTTAAGCACACAGAAGCTGCAGTGCCTCTTTTAATAGAGTCGTGAGTAAACAGGGTCACGTTTAAACTATAATAGTCACGTCAGTATTCACTCACTCTAATGCAAAAGAGATGCTGTTAGGAAAATACTTTCATTTACTCTTCATAAAATAATCTGCAGGCATTTATCACTGACTCAAGCTTTGCAGTGTAAATTTTGACAGGACTGTTTAACTCCAGAACCCAACAGGCAGTGATTCTGAGTTTATTCTGAGCCTTGAGATGAAAATGCCTGTTATTTTAGCTACGTTTGAATCATTCTTCCTCTCTAACATTTAGATGACTAAAACATTTTAGTCTAGTTTTGGTCAATAAAAAGTCCTTTGGATTTTTAGTTTTTTATATTTTCATTAACCCTCTGGTAACCCTACAGACTGCTGCTCATTTTCCTCCTAGTGTGCAAAAATGCACAGGGGGGTTATTACTGTAAATAAAAAAGTTATATCAGTTTATTTTTAACTGTTGAATTTTTCCTTGTTTCATCAACTTGTGCCATTAACAAAAATACCAAATACTCAATAATTGTCATATCTTTTAACCCTTTAATTGCCATGTTTGTAATGTAAACAAACAACATTTTATGATGAAAAAAAACAAAAAATTATTTTTTTCAAGATACTACACTGCAAGTGCATAATTTATTAATGGATGATTGCAGCCTGGCATATGTCATTGATTAGTAGCATCATTGGTTAAAATGCATTAATATTTTTTTGTGAGGTCAATTATTCTAAAATACTTACGTTTTTCACCCTTCTGCACCAAAAATGCACACCTTTAAATCATGGTATAAATATCATACATTTCTAAATTGTTTTACTGTTATTGAATTTTAAGGTCAGCCTTAATCATAAATGTCAAAGACTCATTTATTTTAAGTTTTTTAACCCTTTAAATGCCATGTTTCATTGATGATGTCACTGCATTTTTAGATGCAAAATACACAAAAAAATCACTTTTTTGCAGGTTACTACATGAAAATGAGGCAACTTATTTTTTTATTATTGCACAGACACACTCACAGACTCACACACTGATCTGCACTGAAACAAAACCTCTGAGTTAGTGAGGAGGGGAGCAGAGGGCAGTAGAACACTGAAATCTGGTGGAAAAAACATGGATTTCCTGCCCTCGCCCATATATGGTAAAAGTGATGTCACAGGGTAAAAAATTAGTCCAGGTGCAAATGTAAAGCCCCAACTCTCAAATGAAGCCCAGAAACCAGGAAATGCATGATTCATGCCTTAATGGTGTATGGATCAAAAGAAGTGGTTTGAATGGGTTTCAATGGGGACTTTTACACAGCAGGGATATAAAAAAGGTTTACTTTATTTATGTTGGCCTGATTGTTGTGGCTGGGACAGAATTTAGAAAATTGTGCAAAAATGAACAAAAAATACGATACATGATAATATTAATGTGAAAGAGGACAACGTTTTTTTTTTTTTAAATATCAACTAAGTTTGCATTTTTGGCACAAGGGGTACCAGAGGGTTAAACTAATATTAACAGCCATGTTTGACATGAATACATCTGTATTATTGCAGCTGCATTATAATGCATTATCAATGCTTCTATTACTATAAACAGGATAAACTGAGGAAAATACAGACCCGCCCCAAACGCCCTCTACCCAGTCCCTCCTTGTTTTTATGGTTTACAGTGGAGAAAATGTACATTTGACCTCCTGACAGTCCAGCTCCAACATTTCAGTCTCACTAAAGCCTCTGCAACGAAAGCTAGCTTAGTTTTCATTAAAAGTCTATTCTAAGCTAATCTGAAGGCCTTTACACAGTGAGTCGGTTTTCTAGGTCAAAAGTTGCTGCTCACAGAGAAAGAAAAGCACACTTAGGTTGTGTTAAGGCCGGCTCAGACTTCACGATTCTTTTGGTCGTTCATGATGGCGCCATGTCAGACTATGTGACCAAAATCTTGTCCCGTCTTGGCTGACAGCCTGACCACACAACAAGAGTGGTCCGGACCGCTCAGTGCGTGCTGACGTCACCGCCGTCTCCACGACTGTGTGAGTTCACAGGTTGTTGGAGGGCGGGGCAAAGAGTGTCAATCACTCTGAAACAGAAGTGCTCTGTGTGATTGTAGCGGTCGTTTGCTCATAAAAAGAAAAATAAGAAACAACTGTGGATTGGATTATGGATGTAAGTCTGGATGAGGACAACATGGACCGGCTCTCCTTCAGATAGAACTTAAGGTATGCATGTGATAATGTAAATACAGTCAAATGTACACATTAGCTTTAGGGAATAAGTAAGGGTTAATGCCCACGGAGGCAACCGTCCGATGTCGGACGGTTGCCTCCGTGGAGTCCATTAATCCCTGATAACTGGACACCTCGAAGGGCATTAACCCGCTTATACAGAAAACTTCATTGACACACGTCAATAGACACACAGCACATGCGCATTTTGTCACATATATCCAGTGCACATCACTGGCTAAGGTCTCTGCTCATTTACATCAGTAAACACAGAACAGAAGCTCTCATTACAACGGAGAGCACATAGTCGTGTTTATGTCAACAACGTCGGATGTAAAAGATAAGACTGTCTTAGGTTACAGGTCTTAAACCTGGAGTCTGTCATTTTATTTATGTCAGTAAAGTGACGGTTGATGACGGTCTATAGGCTCCTGGCAGCGTTGAACTCCCTGCTCAGAAACATGACTGTTTCAGGTTGCTATAGTTACTCCTAACGGAGTAACGGCTAACGGCTGCTGCGCATTAATTTGGAACAATGAAAAGATTTTTTTGACCGGGACTACTTCGAAAGGTGTTTATATCAGAAGTTAATTGACATCAATGGAATTTCCAGAGCCAATCAGAATCGAGTATTCACAAAGACCATGGTATAAAAGGGGATAAAATGGTAAATCTAGTAAATAATGATGCAAAGGTAAGGAGCAAATGTTCTCCTGTTGTTAGACGTCAGGATTCAAGTCGCTGACGTCAGATCAGGGTGTCAAACTAGACGACAATGTACGAAAAACTCTGACATGCTAGTCTTGTAGACTCGTGGTCGTGAAGAATCGTAAGGAGTCTTGGACGCGTCGTTAATTATGTCACACTACAAGACCGTTTGTCGTTCCCGACTCTCAAAATCGGGCCCGGGTTTTGACGATAAGCTGCGACGTCGCAGTCGGGCTTAAGTCTGGCTGAATTCGTGTGGTCTGAGCCGGCCTTAAGTCATACTTCTGAACAGGTTTGATTTTTGTGTTTTGCATCAGCTCAGGTCATTTTCATAAGTAACTGATGATTCAGAGCAGCTGCAGCTCTCTTCTCTCTCTTTCACTGAAACTTGGGGATGGGAATAGAGAATCAGTTCAGACTGGTTCAACCCATCAACAAGTTTACATTTAATCCTAATGACTCCCTTATCAACACCTGTGGCTGATAGATTTAGGTAAATTTACCTCCATAGACCACTGTGGCTGATAGATTTAGGTAAATTTACCTCCATAGACCACTGTGGCTGATAGATTTAGGTAAATTTACCTCCATAGACCACTGTGGCTGATAGATTTAGGTAAATTTACCTCCATAGACCACTGTGGCTGATAGATTTAGGTAAATTTACCTCCATAGACCACTGTGGCTGATAGATTTAGTAAATTTACCTCCATAGACCACTGTGGCTGATAGATTTAGGTACATTTACCTCCATAGACCACTGTGGCTGATAGATTTAGTAAATTTACCTCCATAGACCACTGTGGCTGATAGATTTAGGTACATTTACCTCCATAGACCACTGTGGCTGATAGATTTAGTAAATTTACCTCCATAGACCACTGTGGCTGATAGATTTAGGTACATTTACCTCCATAGACCACTGTGGCTGATAGATTTAGTAAATTTACCTCCATAGACCACTGTGGCTGATAGATTTAGTAAATTTACCTCCATAGACCTCTGTGGCTGATAGATTTAGGTAAATTTACCTCCATAGACCACTGTGGCTGATAGATTTAGGTAAATTTACCTCCATAGACCACTGTGGCTGATAGATTTAGTAAATTTACCTCCATAGACCACTGTGGCTGATAGATTTAGTAAATTTACCTCCATAGACCTCTGTGGCTGATAGATTTAGGTAAATTTACCTCCATAGACCACTGTGGCTGATAGATTTAGGTAAATTTACCTCCATAGACCACTGTGGCTGATAGATTTAGTAAATTTACCTCCATAGACCACTGTGGCTGATAGATTTAGTAAATTTACCTCCATAGACCACTGTGGCTGATAGATTTAGGTAAATTTACCTCCATAGACCACTGTGGCTGATAGATTTAGGTAAATTTACCTCCATAGACCACTGTGGCTGATAGATTTAGTAAATTTACCTCCATAGACCACTGTGGCTGATAGATTTAGGTAAATTTACCTCCATAGACCTCTGTGGCTGATAGATTTAGGTAAATTTACCTCCATAGACCACTGTGGCTGATAGATTTAGGTAAATTTACCTCCATAGACCACTGTGGCTGATAGATTTAGGTAAATTTACCTCCATAGACCACTGTGGCTGATAGATTTAGGTAAATTTACCTCCATAGACCACTGTGGCTGATAGATTTGCTAAATTTACTTCACAGTGAACAAGAAAACAGCATTTAACTGACTGTTAACTTTCACTAAAGCCAGAGACATCAGCTAACAACAGACTGGACTGAGATGAACTGCTCTGTGGTTTTAGATTATTGTAGCGTTAGGGGGGCGGGGTCATCCCCTGCCAAGACTGGTGATGTCATGGGCTCAGATATTTTCCCTGCTCAAATTGAACCAAGCCAGGAAAGAGGTGAACAACATCTGAATGGTGTAAATTAGAAACGCAGTAGATGTCAGTGTTTTCATACGTTTACAGCCTCCAGATTCCAACATGTCTAGAGTGTTAAGACAAAGGGTCTGGATTTCACTTCACAGGGGCTTTAGATAAAAAATAAATAAATAAAAAAAAAATCTGCTTTTATTTCCTGTAATTGACCTCCTGCAGCCCACCTGCAGTACCTCGGGGCCACAACTTTGGAAGCACTTTTGTGTGATTTGGATATCAACCATGAATAATAATAGATAAGCGCCGTAGTTTGTACTCTCTGTCTCACACTAAAGCTCAGACAATATGAAGATCTCTGCCAGGATGGATGGACCCAGCAGGATTTTTCAAGGACTTCACTGTTTTTTTTTCTCTCTGCAGTGTGAAACCATTTAACACTAACTACAGGGTTTTGCAGTGGAAACAAAAAGATTGCATCAGACCTGGTGTGCAGGGTTCAAGTGCAAAATCAAATAATGGACCTGGAAAAGACATGCAAATAACAGACTCAGTGTGCAAAGGCCTTAAGTCTCATGGGGAAAAAGTTAGTGAAGTTTAAAGCCATGGTTTTAGTCTTAGAACTTACACTCCCTTCTATAATCCAGCTGGGACAGAGAGTGGGAGGTCCCTGCAGCTCACGATCATGGCAGTGAACGTAAACACAACTAAACCGTCTTCTCAGCCAGGATTTTATACACATTCTTTTCCTCATTTGTGTTCTTTGCTTCCAAACAGAACACACTCCTGGTAAGTAATCCATGCTGGGTTTTCCTCTGAAGTCACGTTTGACTATGTAAGATCTGGAGCCAGTTCAGTCTCCACTGTGAAATCTTGGCAGATTTGTGGTCTGAGGGTCTGGTTGAATCATCCTGTGTGTTTGGGGGATAAAAATGTTAAAAATCTGCTTAAACCGCTGTTTTTAAAATCATCTAGTGTGTAGCCAGCCCTTGAAAAGTTTCCCACTATAGAACAACACTAGGACGACACTAAGGAGGCGTACACCGCATAGAGTACCTCTGGATGTAGATCATAAATCAATATAAACGAGTTTCGTTAAAGAATACACTGAAATGCACACGTCACAAAAGCCATTCGCTTAGATTTAGAAAGAAAAAGCCACAGGCTCTGGACTGGTGTGCTCTGTCAGCGCCGGTGTTTCCCTCAGAGCCGTCTCCTGTCTGTACATCGTGATCCGTCCGTCCTTCTGTCCATCTGTCCCCCGTTTGTGGCTCACCGGTAACGCTACGGCTGGTGAGGCGTAGAGGAGGAATGACTGAGGGTTGGTGAGCTGTGCTGGGCTGGACAGTGCTTCACCATGCTGTGCCTGAGACAAACTGTGCAAACGCTACTGTGCTCTTCGTCCTCTGAGCTACAGGTGCTGGAACCGTACGGTCAGTACAGCGCCGCCCCAGAGGAGGCTGTGGATGTGTGTGCGTGTGCATGTGTGCATATGTATGTGTGGGGTACAAACATTGGCCAGGCAGTGATAACTCAGGTCGCTCTTTGACCAGTCAGACTGTAAACAGGAGTTTGAGTGTTCACTTTTATATACAGTTGAGCTTAAAACCTTTCCTTCCATGTCAAGAGGGAGAACGAACAAAGGCAGATTGGCCCCCCTCCAGGTCATCGTTTGGCTTCACAGCAAAAAAAGAAACAAACGGAAACAGAGTTTGTATTTTCTTCTATATTTTAGACCTAGACGATGGCAGTCTGCGGATCCAGAGGACTGAATATTTGTCTCCGGCTGCTGATATATCATTCATCTGAGGTAACCAAGGAGTAGATCATACTGAAACACAAGAAGAGGAGAGAGGACAGAGACAGTGAGGAGCACTCTCTGATTGGACAGAAAGGTGACACAGCTACAATTACATAACTATTCAAATCATCTTATGGCCTGTTTGAAGCATTCTCATAAAACATTCAAGCAGTGTATGCGTGTTCAAACATGGGATTGATCCATGGTTAGATTCAGCTCAGTACTGCTGTCTCAGCTGCCTGCAGACTTAATGCAGAGTTTGTTTGCCTACTTAAAGAGGGAAGTGGACTTATTTATTCTAGCTGCTGACAGAATACTTGATATCTGATGCGTCTTTGAAGCTCTCCTGTCACTGTCTGCATTAGAAAATGTTCTGACGGTAAAGAAAGGCCTTTTGTTTCCCCATCAAGATGCTTCGGTGTTGTACCTCAAGAGTCTGCAGAGATTCAGTGAAGGATCAAACTCCTGATGGTCGTGGAGAAAACTGGGATTGTAGTACAGCAGATTATATGGTGTTATGTTTGTAATTGGATAGACATCTCTGCAGACTCGAGGCTCTCCCAGATCACGACGGCAGTGAATGCTACATCTCTTTATTTAACAAAACATGCTGTAACCTCACAAACATGATGGTCTGATTCCAGCTTTGTCTTCAGGCAGATCCATCTCAAAGCTTCAAGCTGAAACATTTGTTTGTGGTCAGAGAATGACCGGACTAATCAGAGTCCTTTAGGAGAACACGGCAGCAGATACGGACTAGATTAGCATAGATGCAGCTAAAGCTAGCCTTTTATAACCTGACACACCTGCTAGACTGTTTCATCTTTCTGTTGCATGGATGTTTTTCATGAACTTTGCAAAGCAAATGAAATGCTTGTCCATCATCACATGAATCCATCTTGAGTAGCTCCAATCCACATTTAGGAGGAACCCAAGAATGGTTCGGACCATTAGCTATGGGCGGGGTTTAGGCATAAGTTGGTTATAATGTAAGTTAATAGCTGCCGCCAGTGTGGTGATTAGCTCAGACGTAGCTATAGTATAGCGCCATTTTTATCCAGCCTGACCACATTTCTGTTGTACATTAAGAGCATACATCACTGTAAAGTTTTCTTCCCCCAGCCTGCTTCAGCATGGGTTTACGATGATTACAGGTGGGTTTGCTGGTCTATACAACTGCTGCTGTGGTAGCTGTTAGCATGGCTGTAGCTGTAGTAAAGCTGCAGTTTAACTACATATCTTTAGACAAGCTAGAGTGTAAAGCCACATTAAAAGGTTGTCTTGGTGGATCGGATGTTTTTGCACGTCTCCTGACTTGCTTTGGCAAGAATGGCTCTTTTTCAGAGTTTTATTGAGAAACTCAACGTTCATATGTTGCACCAGTAAACCAGTAAAGCCCAGGCTTCAATCGCAGCTGCTCATGTCTACTAACTCATTTAAGTGCTGTTGCTCTGACTGAAACATCACGAATGTGACAGACGGAGCGTTCATCCAATCACCTTCAGAGTTTTTATGAAAAGTGAAAAAGCCTTCTGAGCTTTCCCAGATAAATGTGAAATACGACATATGGATATTTGAAACAGTCTCCCTAGCATGTCAACTCAATATTTCACATTCATTTGGGAAACCTCTCATACATTTGGGAAGGGGAGGATTTCTCAAAAAAATTCTCAGGTGATTAATACCTGCCACTTACCTGGGAACTATGACTTCTAAGCTAAGCGTGTCTTAACCCTTCAGGCGCCACAGTTTCTTCAAGAAAATATTCAATTGTGATTTCAAGATTTCAAAAGGCTGTAGCTTGAAAGTGGTTAGAGATAAAGGCATACTGTAAATGAGAAAAATCTTCAGTATGACCCAAAGTTTGTGGTGAGTGTAAATTCACTCATCTAATTTGCATATTCTGACGTCACCAAGCGGCCTCCACCGCCACTGCTTCTACCACATCTCTGCAGTGTTTTTTAATTCCCGCTACCTCCATCAATATTCTTGTTTTGACCACCCCTGCACCCCCCACCATGACCCCACCCCGGCCACAGTGAGGAAAAGCATCGGCTTCGGTATGTGCTTCTTGTGGACTCTCATGGCACACGGAGTCGCTGTGGATCCGACACACTGGCAGTCTCGGTCTCACCAGACGACTGAACGTCATCGTCACGGGGTGAATATTCCACTATTCCTCCCTGCATTGTGAGTATTCTTGCTATAATTCACTCTCTTTCTCTCTTTTACACACCAACTACAACCACTACTACCACTTCCTCATCTCCCCTACTGGCGGTGCATCTTTCAAACTCTCTCTCTCTAAAACTTTGAATAGAAACACGCCCACAAATGCTGCTGGGATTGAAGTTACTCATGTCCGCCATCTCCTGGTGTAAAGTAGTAACAACATTAGGCCCTATATTTGCAGCTACAGCCTGTTTAATTCAGCAATGTTGCTGGTCGCAGTTTTGTGACTTTGGTGCTTAAAGGGTTAAGGTATATGCTAACAACATTAGCAATGCCACCAGCTAGCATGCACACAAACTTGTTTCATTAATGCTGTTGGGTTAGCTACACTAGCTTTCCATCTACATAGAAAAAATCCATAATTTAAGGCTTGACCGCAACACTGCCTTGCCACGCTGACCACGGGGCGACACCACTGACCACGGGGAGGCACCACTGACCATGGGGTGGCACCACTTACCACGGGCAACACCACTGACCACGGGGAGGCACCACTGACCATGGGGCGGCACCACTGACCACGGGGCTACACCACTGACCACAGGGAGGCACCACTGACCATGGGGCGGCACCACTGACCACGGGGTTGTACCACTGACCACGGGGCGGCACCACTGACCACGGGGAGGCACCACTGACCACGGGGTGGCACCACTGACCACGGGAAGGCACCACTGAGCACGGGGCAACACCACTGACCACGGGGAGGCACCACTGACCACGGGGAGGCACCACTGACCATGGGGCAGCACCACTGACCACGGGGAGGCACCACTGACCATGGGGCGGCACCACTGACCTTGGGGCGGCACCACTGACCACGGGGAGGCACCACTAACCACGGGGCGGCACCACTGACCACGGGGCGGCACCACTGACCACGAGGAGGCACCACTGACCATGGGGCGGCACCACTGACCATGGGGCAACACCACTGACCATGGGGCGGCACCACTGACCACCGGGCGGCACCACTGACCATGGGGCAACACCACTGACCACGTGGCGGCACCACTGACCACCGGGCGGCACCACTGACCATGGGGCAACACCACTGACCATGGGGCGGCACCACTGACCACCGGGCGGCACCACTGACCATGGGGCAACACCACTGACCATGGGGCGGCACCACTGACGATGGGGCGGCACCACTGACCATGGGGCGGCACCACAGACCACGGGGAGGCACCACTGACCATGGGGCGGCACCACGGACCACGGGGAGGCACCACTGACCACGGGGAGGCACCACTGAACTTGTGTTGGCTAGCTTCGATGAGAAAGGGCTCATTTACATTTAAATAGACGGACACCAAAATGATTGTTTTACAAAAGCTGTTGGAGCTGGTTTTTGCAGGATCACCAACCTCCTCGTGCTTGATCTGTTTTCATTTGGTAAAACCACAGCCAATAATCTGATCCAATCCACAATCGCCGAACTGAGCACTGTTCAGACCAATCAGCGTCATTTGAGGAGAGCGAGGCAGCAGCTTTGAGCAGGTACTACTTTGACCCATTGCCGTTTGCAATGGCTGCCTCCAGTGCTGTGATTAGCTTGGGCAAGTTTTTAGCACAGCATCAGTTTGGCTTGAACAGGGCCACTTTTCTGCGCTAGAACACAATGGCTGCTAGAGAAGCAGTTAGCATGGTCTTAGCCACGACATTTCTTCATTAGAACAAGGCTTCTCAGAGCAGAGGAGACACTTTCTCTCTGCTTCAGCATGGGTTTGGGATCGTTACGGTGGGTCTGCTGGTGTATCCTCCTGCTGCTGCTGCAGAAGCTCTTAGCTCGGCTGTAGCTGTAGGAAAGCTGCAGTTTAATAGGAACTGGACCACATTTCTTATTAATCTAGAGCAAAGAGCCACACCGAAGGCTCGTATTGGCAGAGGAGATTTTTGCACATCTGCTGACCGGCCTCACCATCAATTTTATTCACCAAGCTCCGCCATTAACAATCCATGGCAGCAGTGGCCTGTCAGCTCAAGAGGAGCGCATGTGTACACTGGCACGTTGGCCAGTCATGACTGACAGAATGTTCCTGTTTCTTTCCAAGAATCGTTGACAAGTCCTTCCCTTCCTAGATGCTTTGTATGTGAGCTTTCCCAGGTGATGGTGGAATATCTCCATGAGATGGGTAGATGAAACCGTCTATCCTGTGTGTCAGGTTACAGTGCTATTACAGTGTTGTATTCTTGTTTTTAGTTTTAGTACCACATATGTCAGGGCAGACCTCATCGGATGCTCTTGCATCTTGACAGAGAAACAGCATAGGCAGTTTCTGTTCACTTTGTGAAAACAATGACAGGTGGCCTAAAAATGTTTGAAGTCCAACCATTACTGAGCTGTTTTCTTAAATCCCGTGTCGCTCCTGGTCTTCACTGAGGATCTGCATTAGAGGTGACGGATAACAATAAAAGTCAGCTTTTCAAACACTAAAATTATTCTTCCACATCTAAAACCTTTCTAGTTCCTTTTCAACGTGTTGCAACATTCTTCTTTGTAAAACGTCTTTTACATTTTTAGGTTTTTACCATGACCTAAAAATGTAAAAAACAACCATCCTTCCTGGCATGTTTGTGCTTTTCTAACGCTCAATAAAAAGGCTGCAGGACAGTTGCCACTGAATGCAAAAGAAAAAGCAAAGCTGATGAGCATCATGTAATGCGATGAGCATGTGCAAAACAAGCTTTAAAGCACACGACTCTGCAGGGTGAAGACGAGATTTCACGACATAAAGGCCTGTCTAAGAGAACTGTTCTGAGATGACCCGGTCCAGCCACCAGTGTTATCAACTCTGACACTGTGACGTGTGACGGATCCTGGAAAAAAGATTCATAAAGGGTTGCATTAGACAACAACAGCCAAAGTCACAGATAGAAGATTCAACACTTGTCTGACTGAGCTGTGATTTGACAAGAACAGATCCGCAGCTCGCCGTCAGTAACGAATGCTTCAAACGTTAGTGTTCATCCCCAAACATCTGTGGGCTCCTTACACCTCAGTTAATCTCTGCTGGCGAGAAGACTGCCAGCTCACTTGGTTGACTCATGAATGCCTTGGACGGAGGAAAAATGTGATGCAGAGTGAGAGAAGGGGGGAGGCAGAGGGATCAGAAGTGTAAAAGTGAAAGGCTGCTTCCTCCCCAGAGACTTGACCTCCTCCTGTTAGAGCCTTTGAGAAGCAGCTTCATCGTTAGCACACAGACTTGTAGCTCTTCAAACTGCAGTCTTACAGCCTAATTAGACATTAGCTAAACATAAGATAAAAACATGACTCATAGGATGAAAAGCTGCTGCAAAGACAAAGGACTAGTGAAAACGTGCTGGCAGGAAATTTCAGGATTATTTATGCAGTAAAAAGTTCAGTTAGCATGCTAAGCTTTTAGTGAATCTAGCCCCTGAGGTTAAAATCTAAGAACAACCAGACAGAGAATTTGACTGTGCATAAAATATGAAAATTGATCAACTTATTTCCAAAGGTTTTTTTTTTTTTTTTTTTGAAGACCACCTGCTGAGAACGGGGCAGATAGTATAAGACTATTCTTCATTCTGCTCCTTTTCATTCAAAGTCAAAGATTTTTACGCTGGATATGAATGGTTTTTTTGTTTTATTGAATGAAATAAATAATAAATTTAAAAAAAATGTGGTAGACATACTAGCATCTTTATTTCTGTGTCTTGTTGTTTTCTCTCTTAATTTCAGGCTGAAGTTAAAGAGCCATTTCTCCAGAGACGGGCGGAGATTTTAAAGCCTTGATGCCTGTGCAGCTGTCTACATGAAAATTTCTACTTATTTCATCAAAATGTCTAAATATGCTCATCACAGAGGCATTTACGTCTGGTTCTGCTGAATGACACCCAAAAACAGGGTCACATTTTAAACCATATCACCGGTGTTTGCTTGCATCAGCATTAATTGCTTCTGTTTGAAATGAGATGTTGCTATAGAACCCTGCATGATCAGACAAATTCATCTGATTGGATAGATGTTTGTATCTCATGTACACAGAACAAAAACTCACTAAAAATCTTCACTTTGAGTAAATTTGAACTCCAAAACTCACCAGGAGGCTGCCGTGTTTTGTTTTGCACTGGAAGGCCACAGCGCTCCTCGGCCCTGACTATTTCTATGCAGTAACCAACAGTTTCAGATAGACAGTATGTTCGCTGCCTGCAGCTCTTCAGGTGTCCACTCTGCACACACCGTCTCAGCTTTCACAGCGGACCCCTGCGTTGTTGACAGCACACTTCGCCTGCTGTCAAAGCTCTGTCCTTCATCCTAAGTTTACCTCAATAAACCTCTCTGGATTCTGTGTACAGAGGAACTGTGCCGGTAGCTTTTCAAAATAAAAGCATACTGTACAAACAAAGGCAGTATCTCCAAAGACATCCTAAAGCAGACTTTTATTTTGAAAGGACCAGAAGTGTACTTGTACTGGCTCTCATTACTGAAGCATGTCTACAGCAGGAATCTGTAGGGCGTATGATTCGCTAAAATCCCACGCCCGCTCTGAGCATGTGTACTCAAGGTTTTCATCTCAGTGTGGACCTGCTGCAGAGAGACCTACTCGGGGGTGGTTTTCAGGCCTGCAGCTGCAGCCTGTGTCAGGACCTTTACATGGTCTGCATGTCTTCTCTGTGATATTGCCTTGAAATATGGAAATATGAAGCACATAGAGCTATTTCAAACAACGTTACAGATTCTACTGAGGATTCATTTTTTAAACGCTGGTGAGAAATGCTCTGGAAATGAGGTCCTGAGTGCTACCAGCATAAAAAAGCAGGCTGTGGACATGCAGCCTTACTCTGAATAAAACAGCTGTAATTCCTATATAGTTTATTCCATTTGATTGTGAAACTCCTTAAATCAAAGCTAAAAGTCTAGACTTCAGTCACCTCTCCATTACTTTATCTCAAATCCACTCTGTGATGATGAGAAAAGAAACAAAATTATTAAAAAATGTATGCCAATGTCTGATAATTATGGACATATCTGTATATATTAAGGACCAGTAAGAGAACCACTTGGAGGAACTATAATACAATAATGGAGCAACCATTTTTTCAAACTCATGTATCCAATTAGGTTGGACCCTGTTTCCAATCGTTAGCGGCCATTAGACGTGAATTGCTCCATAAATTAGTCGGAGTCATGAACAGGAGAGCAGATAGTGTGGATTAGTGTGCCACACACCCTCTTTACATGACAATCTACAACACAGGAACAGTCAGGGAGCTAGAATCCAATTATTCTAGCTTTGATTAGGGCGCCGTGCAGGTAATACATGTCTGAGGGGACAGAAGCACACCTGAGGACAATCCAATCTCCTTCATCCATAGAAATAAACAGAAAGAGTACATCTGCCTCTGTCCAATAAACACTGAGTCATTAACACAGCTACAGCTGCTAAAGCACATGACAAAATAGTACGGCATTAAGTAGCTGGTATGCTACATCAGAAAACAATAGAATTTGTGTTTCCCTGCAGCTCTGCATGGACTCTGAACCATCCTCACACTTCTGCTGTCTGACCTCTGACCTCTGAGTCACAGTCCAAAGTCTGCTGCAGACATGGATTGTGCACTCAACCCCAGGTGTGCACATGTAAGAGAAATGGCTCTCCAGTATCTGGGTGTCGAAAAATGACTTAAAGAAATCTGACTTACAACCTCAGTTCCAAAAAAGCTGGGACACTGTGTAAAATGTAAAAAACAGGATACAATGAGTGTCAAATCTCATAAAGCCATTTTTATTCACAGTAGAACATAAACAACATATCAAAGGTTAAACTGAGACATTTTACCATTTCATGAAAATATTTGCTCATATTGAATTTGACGGCAGCAACACGTCTCTAAAAAGTAGGGACAGGGCCGTGTTTACCACTGTGTAGCATCCCTTCTTCTTAAACAACAGTCTGTAAACATCTGGGAAGGGAGGAGACCAGCTGATGGAGTTTTGGGAGAGGAATGTTGTCCCATTCATGTCTGATGTAGGATTCTAGCTGCTCAACAGTCCTGGGTCTTCTTTGCCAGATTTTTCCTTTTCTGAGTCTCCAAATGTTTTCTGTTGGTGAAAGGTCTGGACTGCAGGCAGACCAGTTCAGGACCCAGACTCTTCTCCAGTGAAGCCATGCTGTTGTGATGGATGTGGTCTGTGGTTTAGCATGGTCTTACTGACAGAGACATTGTCTGGATGGGAGCACATGTTGCTCTAAAAGCTCTCTCTACTGTCCAGCATTGATAGTTCCTTTCCAGATGTTAGAGCTGCCCACGCCATAGGCACTAATGCAACCCCATACCATCAGAGATGCAGGCTTTAGACCTGAGCCAGGAGAACAAGCTGGATGCTCCAGATCCTCTTTAGTCCACAGGACACGGCGCCTGTGGTTTTCAAAAATAATTTTAAATTCAAGATAATATGACCACAGAACAGTTTTCCATTTTGCCTCAGTTCATTTTAAAGGAGCCTTGACCTGAGAAGCTGGAGGTGTTTCTGCTTACGTACGGCTTCTGCTCTTTACTAAATGTGTCATAGAATGATTTCTGGAAGTGTTCCTGAGCCCAATCAGTGATTAAGGCTAGGTTCACACCACAGGCCTTAATGCTCAATTCTGATCTTTTCTCAGATCTGAATTTTTGTTTGCCTGTTCACACAGCAGTCAACTTCCATAAGATCAGATATGTATCTGATTTAGAACCACATACCAAAGTGGCCTCAATCTGATACGAAACGGTCAGATTCAATCTGACTTGTGCTGTTCACACTGTCAGAAAAAATTAGACACGAGTCCCATGTGAGCAAAAAAATCAGATTCTGGTCACTTTCACCTGCAGTGTGAACGCAGCCTTAAAGTACAGAATGATGCCGTCTTTAATGCAGCGCTGCCAAAAGATCAGCACATCCCATACTGACCTTCAGCCTGGTCCCCAGCTCACACAGATGTCTCCAGATTCTCTGAATCTTTTGACGATATCATGGTGGGAGATTCAAATTCTTCACAATTTTACATAGAGGGAATTTTTTTCTAAAATTGTTCCACAATTTAGACCCAGCTTTTGCAGACTGGTGATCTTCTGCCTAGCTTTACTTCTGGGGGACTCTGCCTCTCTGAAATGCTCCTTTTATACCCAGTCTGGTGACTGACTTGCTGCCAATTAACCTCATTAGTTGCAAAATACTCCCCAAGCTGTTTTCCTGTGCTTTTCTTTCCAGGCATTTATGGCCCTGTCCCTACTTTTTTGATTGCTGCTGCCATCGTGCTGACATTATCATGAAATGGAAAAATGTCTCAGTTTAACATCTGATATGTTGTTAATGCTCCATTGTAAACAAAGTCTGGGTTTATAAGATAAAAATCATAACCTTCTGCTTGTGTTTACATTTAATCAGTGTCCCAGCTTTTTTGGAACTGGGGTTGTAGTAAATCTTTAATCTTTTTAAACACACTGACTGAATTCAGCAGAGACCGTAACTAGAATGATGAATATGCTGGAGTCAGGTATCTCTCTGTTCGTCTACTGAACCGGATCTCTCCCGTGATTTTGACAGGCAGGACTCATCAATCTTTCTGTCATGGCTGACCTAGAAAACCCCCTCTGCGGCTCTAAATCCCTCTCTGGTGTGTGAGTTTCAGTCTGCTCTTTTAGCAAGTTTTGCCCAATTAATGCTAATTAGCTGTTGCTGATGATAATCCTCAGCTGCTGGCGGTGTTTGTTCTTTTAATTAGCCAGTGCGACGGATTAGCAGCATGGACATCAGAAAAGGGTAACTTGAGTTTGCTAGCTTGTCCTCTTACTGTTTTTTTCCCCCCTGCCAAATCATGAGCTATTTCCTTCCAACCTAAAAAATCCAACAGCAGCATGCATTTCTACTCACATCCAGTCCATCGGCAGACACAGGCACACTTCATTGAACATTGTGATACAAGCGAAAACAATGAATGAACACTTGAGCTTCTGCTTCTGTGACCATATCTTAGCTGTTCCACTGCAGAACCCCAATATCCAGAACACACGTGCTGCTCAGCTCAAATATGAGCTATAATCATTACAAATCTGGATCTTTATTTCATATGCCCAGGGTTTTTATCATGATTGATGAAGAGGCCTCTGCCTGCCTGTAAAAAAACATTTTCTATCCAGCACTCCTGACAGATGTCGCTTATTTCACGATCCATTAGCTCTGAACATCTGTGTCAGTAATGAGCCGGGGTTAACCCTGCCAGCACACTCAGAGGACAGAGTTTTGCAGCATCGAGTGAGGAGTGTGTTAAGTAAAGGCAGACCTGTAAACGTGCAGCAGAGCGGCACACATGGAGAAACTGACAACAGCATGCATGTGGACAAACGGGTTCAACCAAGCAGAGAGATTCCTGTCAGTCTTACAGGAGGAAAGTTTTGATTACAGCAGAGAAGCACATGTCACAACATCCCTGTGGCAGACACGAGCTCAGGAGGAAAGGTCAGAGGTCAGAGGGTTAAGGTCAGTCTGCATTCACAGGGAGACGCCATTTGTCAGGCAGGGCGTCTTTATCATCCAGAGCTGGAGGAGCAAAGCAGTGAGGGGGAGACGGCACAGAGCTCATGGGGGCCCAGGTAGGATCAGAACGGAGTTCAAACATGTCATCTAGCAGGAAGATACGCTTTTGGTGTTGATGTCAAAAATAAAATAGCGTTGTCTTACAAATTATTAAGTTATGGCGTGAAATCCAGATTATAATTCACACCAGAATGTAAGACGTTTTCGAGGGTCTGACAGTATCTACAGTCATGGACGAAAGTGTTGGCACCCCTGGAATTTATCCAGAAAATACATCATTTCTCCCAGAAATTGGTGCAATTACAAATGTTTGTGGTATACATGTGTTTATTTCCTTTATGTGCATTGGAGCAACACAAAAAATCTGAAGAAAAAAAGACAAAACTGACATAATTTTACACAAAACTCAAAAAATGGGCTGGACAACATGACTAGCACCCTCAACTTAATATTTGGTTTCACACCCTTGGGAAAAAATAACTGAAACCAATCACTTCCTCTAACCATCAACAAGCTTCTTACTCCTCTCAGCTGGAATTTTGGACCACTCTTCTTCTCCAAACTGCTCCAGGTCTCTCAGATTTGAAGGGTGCTTCTTCAACAGCAGTTCTGAGATCTCTCCATAGGTGTTCAATGGGATTTAGATCTGGACTCATTGCTGGCCACTTCAGAACTCTCCAGCTTTGTCTCCAACCATTTCTTGGTGACTTCTGAGGTATGTTTGGGGTCATTGTCCTGCTGGAACACCCATGACCTCTGACCCAGACCCAGCTTTCTGACACTAGGCCCCATACTGTGGCCCAAAATCTTTTGATAGTCTCCAGATTTCATGATTCCTGTCACACAGTCAAGGTACCCAGTGCCAGAGGCAGCAAAACAACCCCAAAACATCCTTGAAGCTCCTCCATGTTTGACTGTAGGTACTGTGTTCTTTTCTTTGTAGGCCTCATTCTGTTTTCTGTAAACAGTAGAATGACGTGCTTTTCCAAAAAGCTCTACCTTAGTCTCATCTGTCCACTAAATGTTCTCCCAGAAGGATTGAGGCTTACTCAGGTACATTGTTGCAAACTCCAGTCTGGCTTTTTTCTGTCTCTTTGTCAGCAGTGGGGTTCTCCTGGGTCTCCTGCCATAGCGCTTCATCTCATTCAGATGACCACGTATGGTCCCAGCTGACACTTTTGCACCCTGAGTCTGCAGGACAGCCTGAATCTGTGTGGAAGTTGACTGAGGATGTTTATCCACCATTCCAACTATCCTGTGTTGCATTCTTTTGTCAATTTTTCTCTTCTGTCCACATCCAGGGAGATTAGCCACAGCTCCATGGTTATAAACTTCTTGATTATATTACACACAGTGGACAGAGGAATCTCAGGATCTCTGGAGATGGTCTTTAACCTTGAGGTTGTCCATATTTTTCCACAATTTTGCTTCTTAAGTCCTCAGACAGTACTGGGCTCTTCTTTCTCTCCTCCATGCTTGGTGTGACACACACAGACACACAACACAAAGGCTGAGTCAACTTTTAGACATTCTAACTGGCTTCAGGTGTGATTTCTAGATTGCAGCACCTGTTACTGCCACAGGTGAGTTTAAATGAGCATCAGATGCTGGAAATAAAATGATTCACCCACAGTTTTAAAAGGGGACAATCATTTTGTCTGGCCCATTTTTTGAGTTTTGTGTAAAATTATGTCAATTTAGTCTTTTTTCTTCACATTTTTTGTGTTGTTCCAACGCACATGAAGGAAATAAACACATGTATACCAAAAACATTTGTAACTTCAACAATTTCCGGGAGAAATGGTGAATTTTCTGGAAAATTTCCAGGGGTGCCAACATTTTCCTCCATGACTGTATATTTGGCATCAAGGGGAATAACTAGTCAACACTTGACTACTTTTAACGGCGGATTAACTGATACTGTGTTAAGTTTAATTGTTTGTATCTACAGAGACTGAGATTTCATCTTTTACCAGGCAATGAAACTCAACAGCAGAAGACTGAGATTATCCAGACTTACACCATAGTGTTGGGGAACGCTTCATTTTGATTGGCTCTGGAAATTCTATTGGTGTCCATTAAGTCAGGGTTAATGCCCTTTGAGGTGTCCACTTATCAGGGATTAATGGACGACGTGGAGGCCTGAACCATCAGACCAAGTCCAAGGGAGATGCTAGAAGGGGCGCCCACCCTGCAGCAGTGTGTTGGCCACTGGTAACATACGCTGAGTGTGTTTCTGGTGGCGTCAGGTCTGCAGGCTGCAGTGCTCGCCATGATGACAGCCCAGTCTCAGTACGTGATGCTGGTATTTCAGTTGCACTGATAGCCAACTTTTTCCAAACTGCGTCATATAACTGGATTTCATGGTCGTTATTTTTGACTAAACTTGCTTGTTTGACAAATTCACTCTGAATTTCTGCCTGGTGCCCCAGAGTCTGTGTGTCTGTCCTCCTGCCGCGCCCCGGTCAGCTAAGTGAAGAGTTATAGAGCTATTCCAGACCGTCATCTGTGCCACGAACGCTCCAGCGAGTGACCAACAAGGGTTTAAATCAGCCTTCACCCCCGTGTGGAGGTGAGAGCTCATGTTGGGCTGTGTATGTCTGTGAGGGCATGCTCCATTTTAATTAAGGGCACACATGGGGGTTTGTGTGTGTGGGCAAGGTAAGATTGATTGTGTGTGAAGGATGTTTGGGTCACAGGTGCAGTCGTGTGGTGCTGGAGTGAGTCTGCTCTCAGGAGCGGTGAACAGAGGAATCAGTGTCACAAGGCAATCCACAAAGAGCTGAAGGAAGCGGGTTTCAGACCAACTCACGTCCATTTCAACCCCGTCAGTGATCCCTGACGCATGTGCTCATCAGAGCGGTCACTGAATTTTCCCTGATGTACTGCTGATGACTGGTTTGGACTTCAAACTTGTTGGGTTAGATTTTAGGCTTTGGCTCAGAAAGAAAGATAAGAACGATGAGAATTCAGAGATGAATTGTCTTTGAATTAAACTTCATAATAAGATACACAAAACCTGGCTTAGCTAGAAGGTAACAGATAAGAAAGTGCTATGATTGGGTACAGGGAAGCACTGATGTGTCAGATAAACATCTGTACCGGTGATAGCGGCTCTGTTGACAGACTCTACTAGTAAGGTGGCAAACACAGATGTCAGCAGCAGATTTGAATCTGCTATTTAGGATCAGTTTAACGTTGGACCTCAGTCCAAACAACCTCTGATTTACAGAAGAAGTTTTAATCAGGCAGAAAAGCTCACCTGATGGGTATTTCTGTGGTCAAACATGAAGAATTAGACCGAAAGAAGTGATGAAAAACATCGGCACTAGTACTGGAATCAGCTAAAAAAGCCTGTCCTCATCATCAGCAGGGTGAAAATCTCCTGGGTCCACCAAAAACACCCTGTTCAACCATAACATGAGACCAATATTAACCCTTTATTTACCATATTTTGTTTTCATCATCAGAGAATTTAAATGGAAATGTTTTTGTCCCAGAGACATTAACAGGACTAGAGAGTGTGAACCACTGAAGTTATTATTTGAAATCAGGCACTGGCAAAGTCTCTCAGATGTCCTTCAGTAATATTTATCTGTAAACTGAGGCTGTGGCCCAGTGAACTCAGCCTCGGGGTCAGGACCCCCCGAGGGTGGCGAGACACTACAAAAAAGAATATTTTTCAAATTCCACTGTTGCCACTTTACACCAGTTTTGCCAAATTTTAACCAGTTTTCATCATTTTTTCCCACCAGTTTTAACACATATTTTTGCCATTTTAAATTCTCAATTTTTTCTGCCTATTTTTGACACTTCTAAACCAAAACCAATCCTTGCCACTTAAGCTTAATGTTGCCTCTATTAACCCCTTTTTTACACTTTTTATGCCCGGTATTTCCCATTTTAACCACATGTGACTATCTGATATGCCCATGTTTGCCAGTTTGACAAATTTCTGCCACTATCACTATTTTGCCAGTTCATATCAATTTCAACTGATTTCCACCCATATTTGCCAATTTAAAGCCTTTTCAGGCACTTTTTAATACCACTGTTTGTGCCCATTTTGACTTTTTTCGGTTATTTTTTGACATTTGTATATAATTTTTTCCCCTTTTAACCCATTTTTTTCTACTTTTAAGATCCAGTTTCACCACCTTTTCCACCTTTTTGACATTATTAACTGTTTCTTCAATTTTTAAATCATTTAAATTATTAATTTGTAATAAAATAGATTTACATTTTAAAGGAGGTTATATACACGTGATTTAAAATCAGAGATTTGTTATTTTGATAAGAGTGGTTATTATTTCCGGTTAAATATAAAATATGGATATAACAGCTTAACCTCACGGTGGACCATGGTTTTACTGGCCCCCAGTTTGGCTGGGAAACAGAAAGCTCTCCCATTTATCCCCCTAACGGACGGCCTTGTCTCTTCGTGACTCTTCTAGAACATCATGGCTGTTCAGCCACCTTCAGGTACAGTGGGGGTCCCCGGTCTCTGGCACCTTTATTTTGGGGGTCGGGGGCTGACAAAGTTAAGAACCCTTGTCTGAGAGGACACTGATAAATTTAAAGTGTCACCAGTTAATCCAACACCAGTTAAACCATGACACTGGTTTTATAAATCAGACAAAGTGAGAAAAAGGTGACACAAGTAAAACTTCTGGCTGTGTTCTGTCACCTCAGAGTCTTAAAGGACCAATCACGTGTTTTAAGATCATTCAATTGTGAGACATTGCTGTTTTTATTCCTGTAATTTGTAAACGACCTCCTGCAGCCACACTTTGGGAAACACTGCAAAGTTACCATAAAGTGCCCAGTTAATTCAGTGATAACGGCTGGTTAACTAACAGTTAATCCCTCACGTAGTTACTCAGTCTTTGTAACTATGCCAGAGTAGATTACCAGCAGCTAGTTCTCATGCTGACTGTTAGTTAAACCCTTACAGACTGGCTGTGTGTCTGCTCCAGCACGCACCCTCATTTATTTCTCTATTTATCTATTAGAGCTAACACTTCAGGTAAATATTCAGAACATCGCATTCAATTTCAATATAAATATTCAAACTATTAACCCATCAGGGGCCAGGAGGCCTTTGCAGTTATAAATCCATACAGTCAACAGTGACATGTCCCGTAAAAAAAAAACACGGGTTTGTTGAATGAGGAGTGAGTTGACCATCGCCCCGCTCTGTTAAAAAGTACCTTGATAATGCTGCTGCTGCCGCCGGCGTCTCTCTAAAACAGCAGATCAATCCAACATGAGCCACAGCGGGACAGGATGGAGTGAGATGAAGAAGCAAGATGGGATAAGTTCAAGATGAATCTATAACCACAGACACCCAGGCCAGGACCAAACCCAGCAGAGAGGACGGGCTTGTTATCCTGTCTCACACAAACACTCAAACAATGAAACAGAACCAAGCCCTCCTCATCTCACTGAGGGTGCCAGACCATCAGGCCCCAGAGTCTGGTCTAAAACTGGTGCACGGACATATTTAATCATCTGTCATTGGTATGAATTAAAGGTCAATCCTAAATATGCCATCTTTCAGCTGGATACACACTAGACAACTCTAGGGCTGATTCTGGTCTTAGTTAATCCCCTAAATGAGCCTGATATGAGGTTTGTTGGACCGGTTACTGGTCCAGATTATCCTGGTGCAAATACGATGACCTTACTGCGAGTTTCTCCACTCTCTGATAAAAAGAGTTACAGGCGCTGCTGGTGATGAATGTAAGTCAAAGATAGCGGCAGGTCTAGCAAAGATTAAAATCGTAAGCCAATGAAAAACGAATCGATGTCTGAGCTGTCCATCTAGCCACAAACGTCAGACATGCATTCATGATCGAGGAGACCTGATGTAAAGAAAAACTGGTTTTCTTACCAAATTCTTTCCCTTATATTAGGTTGCTTGCTTATACTTTTAACTTGTTTGTAATTCTGGGAGAATAATCTTGCTAACTGAGGAATTAGATTGGTATTTTCTTGATTAATGCAATAATCTTCCATACATTCCCATCTGCAGAGTTGAATGGCCTCTATAATAGCCATCGTGCTGACTGCAGCCTGTGCAGCAGTGCAGAGGTTGGTGCTGTTGCCTTTACAGCAGGGAGGTTCCTGGTTAGACTACCAGTCAGGGCCATTCTGCGTGGAGCTTGCATGTTCTCCTCACGCGTGCGTGGGTTCTCTCCAGGTACTCTGACATCCTCCTAGAGATCAGAGACATGCTGCATACCCGGTGACTCTAAGTTGGCTGTAAGTTTGAGAGTGAGTGTGCCTGGCTGATGCCCCCCCCCCCCCCCCGGGTGATGGCTGGGACAGCCTCTAGCACCCCTGCGACCCAGGATGGGATCGGTGATGTGGATGGATGGATTTTGCTGATTGTTGTAGAGCAGTGGGTTTCAAAGTTTTGGGCGGGCCTCCCCTAAGGGGTGACCCGGGATGTCAGAGGAGGTGCAGGACCACAAAACAGAAGAAAGATTAGCTTTGCTAAGTTCTGCTGTGTATGGGGTTAACTGGATGGATTCATAGGTTATGTCAAGACTATACAACAGTACACTGTGAAAGTTAGGACGTTCCTGCATTGGTCTGATGATGCTCATATACAAGCTAACGACAGCATAGGGCTGTGTGAACCCTGGGGTCATACTGAGACCTAGCACCAGGTCTAGAGACCAAACCAGGGGGACTTTTGATAAGAAGTAAAAGGAATTTGGTCCCTGAAGGGAACATACATTTAGAGCCATAAACATGAAAACAGGTTTTTGGCACCGACAATTATTAAAAGTGAGTACCAGGCAAGGCTGGAGGTGGAGGATGATCTGCTGCCATGCAATCATGCATCAGCTAAATAGATACAAACTCATAGTTCCCACTAAATCAGAGCATAGAGCATAATGATCAAAGAGTATTGGCAACAAGGTCATTACTGAAGTCAGATAACTGATTGTTGGAAAGATGGATGTTAAAAACAAACATCATCCATCCACTCATTCATTTTCTGCCTTTCCAGGGTCGGGTCATGGTGGCAGCAGGTTAAGCAAGTCAACCCAGACATCTCTCTCCCCAGCAACATTTTCCCGCTCTTCCTGGGGGATCCCTGGCTTTCCCAGGCCAGATGAGACGTATAATCTCTCCAGCAAGTTCTGGGCCTACCCCGGGGTCTCTGACCGAGAGGTATCCTATTCAGATGCCTGCGCCACTTCAACTTTTGATGTGAAGAAGCAGCAGCTCTACTTCATGATCCATCCAGGTGTCTGAGCTCCTTGTCCTTATCTCTAAGGCTGAGCCAAGCCACCCTCCTGAGGACCCTCATTTTGATCCTTGAACTTGAGCTGTTATCCATCATTACGCAGAGTTCATGCCCATAGGAGAGGGTTGGGACGAGTGCTGACCGGTAAATGGAGAGTTTTGCCCTCCGGCTTAGCTCCCTCTTCACCATGACTGCTGCACCGATCCACCCGTCGATCTCGCAGCCCCTTCTGCCCTCACTCGTGAACAAGGCCTCGAGGAACTTGAACTCCTCCACTTGGGGAAAAGACATTCTCCACCCGGAGGAGCCAACCTAACCGTACCAACATATCAGAAATATAAAAATAAAAATGCTTCAAGATGAAACATAAAACTTTGAAAATACAGTTGTGAAAACCACTGATCTAAACCTGTGTCTGACTGGATCAAGAATCCTCTTGGAATCAATTATTTTTGTGAATTATGAACGATTAAAGCGTGTATGGACTTTCTGCTGTCGCTGACTTCCTTTCACCATCAGCAGTGACCTCGTGCAGCGCCGTGTGAATGCTAGCGGCCTTGGCGGTATCATGAACTGGCCTCCATGCTTGTGTTTTTCTTCTGAGGTCATGTGAGATCAGATCTGTGAAGACTCTTCGCTGTGATTGTCATTAAAGATAACTGCTGCTGCAGTCTTCTTTGAATCATGTAGTATGTGCATCTAGAGGATCTTACTGGTGATGAAACCGTCTCTGCATCAGTGGGCTCTGGTTTTTGAAAATGGTTAAGATTTGAACATTGTCTAGTGTGTTCCAGCCTCATGTTAGCTGAAATATACAATACAGTGACTTTGACGTCTGCTGTGAAATGGAGTTCACTTATGCACATAAAAGTAGCACTTTAAAATCATAGGAATTCCTGCCACTCTTCCATGCCAGGAGGGAAATCCCAGAGATCTTTTTAAAAGTATGACTGCTGCTGTTTGAAAATGGATTCTATGTTTGACATGAACTTTACCTCCATTTTCTTTTTTTCTTACCTGAAGAACAGGGAGAAGTTTTGAAAAATAAAGTCATGAACAGATCAACTTATATCTTAAAAAGTACAAACAGCATATCTATAAATATCACAGGAACAACATTTCCCATAATGCTCATGATGTTGCTTTTCTACCTGTGTGGTATTGCTGTGATTAACATGTTAACAGTGTACCATCTGCCTAAAAAAGACAACAGAAAATCTTTTCTCCACCAAGACGGGACCTAGGGCACATGTTAAATGTTCGATCGCAGCATTATCACACACATAGAAGAACAACTCCATGTTAAAGTTGCAATCCTTTTGGAAAAATCCATTTCAAAAATCTGCTGCAGAATAAAACATCTCACAAAGTATGAAACTAGTTGTGACCCACATAGCTTTACTGAAATCTCATGCTTGTTTTAAAGTTGTCGTCCATATTGCCAACATGGTGCTCTGAAGCAGACTGGGCTCACGAATGAACCGAGAACCAGAGAATTTATCAAATCTGCGTTGGCCATATGGAAACAGGTCAAATTGAAATGGTAAGAATGATTCTGGTCACAAATCTTTAACGTGAAAAAGAGGTCAAAGAAGATAAGGATTGTACCTTTAAGTGTTTCCATTGATTAGACCTATTAGAGGGATATATCCAGGTTCCAAACACTGCAGCACCCACATGACACACGGAACAGGAATCCAGAGTGATTAATAACAGCGTTATCAGACATGGAGAGGAAAATTATCATCATGTTAAATATGTTAGAACAATCAATATAGCATTGAAATCAACAAGGAGCAAAATCACACGTTTAACAGAGACTGTAGCTTCGGCTAAACAGAGCGGTAGTGCTCGTCAGTGAAGTAAAGAATCAACTTCTCTTAACATCACATGCATTAGTGCTAACAGTCACCCTAACCTCACAGACCTACTCTACGTGTTGCATGTGATAGCCAGAGAAATGGTTGCTTTATTCAGTGATTTGCACTTCGATTACGTCACCAGATCTGTAGAACCAAGCCGAGTTCAACCACCATGTGGCGGTGTTGTGAGTGCAGTCAAACGTGAAGTGAGTCCTACTTTCTCCATTTCCTTCCTAACTCATGTTTCTGAAAAGAAGCTCAAGTTCTACTTCATCGTTTTTTCTTAACTCTGGTAGTTGTAATCAGATTAATGTAATCTCTTTACATGTAATCCAATTATCTGGGCGCACTGCTGTCACGTTGTGCTCACCAGTAGAGATAGTAGAAGAAGGAGAGGACGAAGAAGGACAGCTTGCACCAGGCCTCCTTCAGGCAGAACTTGAGCGTGTCGCCGTTCATCACCGATGCCGGGTCGTAGAGCAGCTCCTTAGTGTCCGTTGGGGAGTGAAAGTACCTACCACAGAGGGCAAAACCACATCGCGGGTAGTTGACCCGTTCCAGACCCGGGGGAGAGGGGGGTAGGAAGGAGGGAGGAGGTAGATGGGGAGATGATGGCAGAATGGGGAAGAGGAGGTATGGAAAAAGATGGCATGATGAGTTAGAATGGACGCCATCATGCAGCAGACATGGGTGAAATAATGTTGAATATGGAGGCTGACTGGCTAAACCCTCCCCTTAGCAGCGAGTTTACATGAAGAAAGCAGTGGGCTCAGATTACACAGTAGAGATGAGTCATCATGGGATTAAAGATATCTGCCCTCTCATCCAGTGTGGGGTGCACTGAGATGATGAAGCAGTTGTAAGGTCACCGTGCTGGAGCACGGCCTACAAGGACACTGCCAAAAGAAACTGAACTAAAATCAGCTGGCGTTAAAATGTCAGGGAGTCTCACCTCAGCAGAATGGACCAAGCTTTCTAACACCTTTATTCCACCATAGTCCATCCTGGTCTCAACCACAGAGTCTGAGAGGAGCACCATCGAGATCGTCCACTTCTACAACAGTAAAACTGTTTAACTGCTACGGTCTAGGAGAGCCAATGCAGCTGCTGCCTCGCTACAGAAGCTTAACTGTGTGCACCTAAAATGCTAAAGCATCATGCAGTTCATGCAGTGTTGGACCTTAACAGTCCGTGTATCATCTGTTCATTTCATATTTGATTTATAATTGAATGACACATAAATGAAAATTGTTCACTTAGTTTTACTCAGTTAGTTTTCATTTCTGAAGCTAAATCAAATAAACAGGAAATGATGCGTCTTTTTGACTTTTGCTGTTTATGTTGGGATCAAGGAATGTAATATGAAAAAACGGGTGTAAGCAGTTAGCATGATTTCAGTATTGATTTGCGTAACCTGGTGCAGGTGTTGTGCTCAGAAAAGCGTCCTGAGAATCATGTGCCCATCGCTGAGGGGTTCAGCCTTCCTGGAATGATACAAGGGACACAAACACCGGCACCGAGTTAGGGCGCACTCACACTCGGCAGTCTGTACCGAGCCTGGGAACGTCTGAGCCTAAAAGTCCGGTACATTTGACCGGCATGAGTACGCTCCTCTGTGCTTGGACACGGCACGCTTCCCTGGCTCCGGCATGGAAGGACAAGGTGGACCAAAGCATGGCACCAATGCAAATGAAGGAGCACACGTGCAGGAACGTGACTTAACTCCCTCTATCAGTGGTTCTCAGGTGTGGCAAAGCACGCTAGTGTTTGTACCACACATTATTACTACAACAGTACTGTGAGACTGTAACCAGGCCTGCCCACACATCTGGACCCCTGAAAAACCCCAGAGAATGGGCCCTCCCCGGGTGGGATTTATTGATGATATCAGTGCACGTGAGTTGGATCAGCAGCATTGATGCTAGCATCCTGGCTAACAGTTAGCTCATCAAGAGCTGAAAAGCATGGCGAGCTGTCATTGGGTAGAAAATTGGTGTTGAAATTATTCAATTACATGCATTTTAACCAAGTTAACCAATCTTTCTACCCATTCTTGCAACTCCTTTTGACAAATTAAACCATTTTGCTGCTTTTTTTTTTTTTTGTAGCATTTTCTCCACTTCTTATTACTATTTAAGACCCATTTTTGCCACTTTTTTTTGGAACTTTTTGCCAATTATAACCCCTTATTGCCAACTTTTTTGCCAGTTTTCGCCCAATTTTATTGCCATTTTTTCCATTTCTTTTGACCCGTTTTTAACACCTTTCAGCAACTGTAACCCTTTTTGCCACTTGTGATCTATTTTGCCACCTTTTAGACCCCTTCACCCCATTCATTCCACCTTTTTGCCAATTTTTGCCCACTTTAGCCTTTGTCTGACCACTTTTTCGCCCAATTTTGTTGCCATTTTTCCCATTTCTTTTGACCCGTTTTTAACACCTTTCAGCCGCTGTAACCCTTTTTGCCACTTGTGATCTATTTTGCCACCTTTTAGACCCCTTCACCCCATTCATTCCACCTTTTTGCCAATTTTTGCCCACTTTAGCCTTTGTCTGACCACTTTTTTGCCCAATTTTGAGCCTTTTATTTTATCACTTTAATTCATTTTTACCACCTTTTTACAACATTTAACCCTTTTAGACCACTTGTAGCCCATTTCTGCCACTAGTTTGACACTTTCAACAAGGTTTTGCCAATTTCAAGCCACTTTTTTTTTTTTTTAAACAATTTTCGCCCATTTCTGACTTTGTTTTACCACTTTTTGCCCAACTTGCCATGTTTTTTTTTTAATCCCCCAGTTGTCTGGGCCCCAGAAAGCTCTCCCCTTTTCTCCCTTTATAGGCCACCTTGACTGTAAAATTATTTAAAAAGTTTTTTTGTATCGATTTGAATATGGTGTGCCTTGAGATTTTGGCTTAACATTAGGTGTGCCTTGTGTAAAAAAACATTTGAAAATCACTGCCCTATATCATTCCAGGAAGCATGAACTCCTCAGCGATGGGCACGTGATTCTCAGGATGCTTTTCTGAGCACAACACCTGCACCAGGTCATGCAAATTAATGTTGAAATCATACTAACTGCTATTACATTCTCTGATCCCAACATTAATAGCTGAAGTTGAAAAGACGCATCATTTCCTGTTTATTTGGTTTAATTTCAGAAATGAAAACTAGAAAAAGAACCATTATTTTAATTATTCGTTATTCAATCATCAACAAATATTAAATGAAGGAATGATAAACAGATGTTAACATCACATTTAAAGCAACACTTTGGACTTTGTTTTTTGTCTCCTGTCCTGGGGGCCAAGGTTCACCGTCGTATTCTGCTGAAGTTCAGTGAAAGCTGGCTGTAAAAATGTTGAATTAAAAACTTGAGCAGCATATTTATGTTGGCATTAGATTCCCAGTGATTCTGCTGTTACTGGAACGTGTTTTTGTGCCTCACTGAAATGAAAAGTCTGACAGGTGTAACACTACATCAGGAAGTAAGGGCTCAGCTAAGAATGTCATATTTTATTTGACTTATCTTGTGGTGCAAAATGTTAAATTTCCCACCAAGATAAGAATGAAATATCTGAATGGATATTCAAACACTCTTTTACCCCGGATGACAAACATATCAGGACTGGGGCTCATCACTGTCTCAAAGATGAAGAGCACAACCACTCATTACTCACTGATGATTTAGAAGATGAGGAGAAAAGAATCTGCACGTTTTTATTATAATCATAAATAATTTACGCGGGTAAAGTTAAGAATGGCAACATCGGCGCTACAGAGGAGCTGGCAATGATGAATAACAGAGAGGCTTTTGGGGATTATGAGACGTTTCCTGGAGCCGTTGCATCCACGTGAGACTTGTTTACAGGCTGTTGGATTTATGAAAAAGAAAATAGTCATACAAAACAATGTGTACTCAAGAAAAATCACCATGAGAAAATCTGAACAGGGAATAGTAACTGCTGTGAGAGAGGGCTGTTTATGTGCTTAAACATAACTGCCTCATTAGTCTGTCTAGGGGAGGAAATTTCACTTAAATGGACCCCAGAGCTGATACGGAGGATTCTGGAACAATGGAGAACTGCACTTCACTGTAACAGACCAGCTGCATGTACTTGATCAGGTCCAGAGGTCATTATGGACATTCACATCATTATGCATGTGGTCTGTTTAGTTATGAGCCAGTCCAACAGATGGTTGATGCATGTCCATCCTGTTCTGAGTTCATGTCCACTGATGGTTCATGGCTGTGAAATGGTTCATCAGTTCTGATGTACATTCTCTGATCCTGATGGTCGTCAGATGACTCATGCACGTATGAATTTGTCAGGTATCAGGTTTAAAATGTATGTTGATGTAGGATCAGTCTGACAGAAGGTTTTCAATGAGTTACGGAGTGGACGTCCCATGTATTTCTAGAAAAGATACATGCAAACATGACTGATGAGGTTAACAAAGTCAGAGCAATCAACAAAATACCGCATCCAATCAGCCAATCAGCTACTAGCAGTTAAATGCAAACATTTAAAAGCTGTGTGACAAAGTTACAGCATGATGATATAAACATTGAGCCCAGGTCAGACCAGAGATTCACACAAGAAGAGTTCAAACCTGCAGCTGATGCTAACGGACCGCTATGCAACAGTGAAAACCCGTCAGTTCACATCGCTGCAACTGGAGGAGACCGTGCATCATTTCTGTAACCATGACGACTCTAGCTAACTACATATGACTGAAAGCATACAGTATCAATGAGGAGAGGGTAGAGAGCTACTTTCTGTGGTTGGTGGTGTAACTGTGCCCGGCTCTGCTAGCCACGAAAGAAGTCCAACCAGGGGGACCGGCTTAGCTCGGTTAGACCAGGCACCCATATGCAGAGGCTGCAGTCGTTGATGCACTGGTCTCTGGTTCAAACTGGGAGAAAGTCATGGCATTAAAGACAGGAACTGTGTGCATAATATCTTTCTTTCCTCATATATGGCACAGTGTGTTATCATCCAGGCAGAAATTAATTTGATAACGATCGACAGTAATGTTTTGTTTCCAGAAACACTCAGGGTCAGCACCATTTCTACCCCTCAGCCCTTATCTTAGCCCCTCCCCTTGGTTTAGCACTTTCAGGTGACCGAGTGTCCCGATTCTCTGAGGGCTGGGGGCTACACAGCCCTTAAAACGAAGATTTTTCAGAACACACTTGAAACCAAGAGGTATGATGAATTTCCCACCATGCATTGCTTTCACCTGCAAAACGACACAACAGTCTATGAAAGAGGCGCAAAAATGTAAAAATATTTTCAGCATTTCTATTATTTCTAAAGTTGTGTTTTCTCACATACTCAATCTTTAGCTACTACGGATGAGAGTTCAGGGTATGTTTGGTATGTTCACGTGTAAAGCGTCATCTGTGTACATAAATGGAGAAGATTAACTCTGACATCTATAGTATGGACGAGATGGTCGAAGCTTTATTAGCACCTCTGATGACGCAGCTCTTCATCAGCAATGTGTGATGATGGCGTCTCGTTTCTTACCACGCTGTTCCAAGGGGAAGAGGGGCAGATGAAGGGGAGGGGCTTAGGGGTAGAGATGGGATTGGCCCTTAATTACCATCATCCTTTTGTCTATAAAACCTATGGCGTTTTCATGGAATCAGAATCATGTGGCAGAAAGATATTTACAGTTGGCAGTATGCATTCAGAGAATATTCAGTCCACCTTTTTTAAATGTTGTTTTATTGTAGCGTGATGCTAAAGCTGAAAAAAAAAAATCTAGCTGATCTACACTCAGGACCCCATCATGACAAAGTAACAACAGAATTTGAAAATATTAGCAGATTAATTCAAATAAACTGAAATATCACGTTTACATAAGTATTCAGACTCTTAGATGAGTCCACCTGTGGGAAATTAAATTGACTGGACATGATTTGGAAAGGCTCACACCTCTCTATGGGAGGCCTCACAGCTGACAATGATATCAGAGCAGAAACCAAGGGTCAAAGGTCAAAGGAGCTGCAGAGCTCAGAGACAGGGTTGTTGACAGGCACAGATCTGGGGAAGGCTAGAATAAATAAATAAATAAATAATAAAAATCTGCTGCATTGAAGGTTCCAAGAGCACAGTAGCCTCCCTAGTTCTCAAATAGAAGAGGACTGCCACAACCAGGACTCTTCCAAGAGCCTGCCACAAACGGGCAGTCCTGAGATGGTCACTCTGAGCTCCAGAGATCCTGTGTGGAGATGGGACAAAGTCCCAGAGGGACAGCCACCCTGCAGCCCTCCACTGATCTGGACTTTAGCGCTGAGGATGGATGGAAGACTCATCTCAGTGCAGAAGAACAGAAAAGCTGCTTTGAGTTTGCAAAATGTCCAAATAAAAGCCAAATGGGCTTTCACTCAGCGACTATCAAGAGAGCTAAATTTCATGTACTTTAGCAAAGGGTCTGAAGACTGAAATCACTGTGATATTTCAGTTTTTATATGAATTCATTTGCAGACATGTCTAAAAATCTGTTTTCACTTTGTCATGACGGGGTACAGGATGTAGATTAATGAGAATAAAATGAAGGTTTGTCGACTGTAGCATCAGGCTGGAACATAAAACTGAAAAGTAAAGGAGGGTCTGAATACTTTCTGGATGCACTGGACCTACTGGTACTACTGTAACTCTCCCAGTATGCCTAATTAGCCATTTTTTAGTTTCTGTTTGCAGTGTTCCTATTTGAAATTCCCCAAAACCCTCAGAACGGCACCGATCTCAGGATATTTCATCATTTCTAAGGAGTTTCTTTCTCTGTGATTTTGTTTTTGCACATAGATAAACTTTATCAGGCACGAAGGATTTTAAACTTTGGGAACTTATTCCCAGTACTGGTTGTCAAAGCTTCTGACAGCATCTTTTATCTGATTTATTGTTCCCTCAAACTTACTTCTAACAGGAGTAAATTCCAAGATCACAGCAGATAAATCAAAAAGATGTCTTCAGACTAAATACCAAACCATCGGCAGCGTTCTGCAGAAACATGGCGGTGGATGACGTTGAGGAAGCCGGAGCACATTAAATAAGAAAGGCTGGCAAACATGCACGGAGAAGCCATCCACCACCCTCATGTTTGGTGTGAGCATACATCATGTGTATGCATGAGTCTGTGTTTTAATAGCTCACCATCACTCCCCTCCTGTCTCTCACTCTCCTCTGAATCACCTTGTCAATATTAGATATCTCTCCTATCACTCACTGGCCGCTCTCCTGCCTCACAGTCCTGCCTCCTGTTACTTCCTCTTTCATTCTCCAGCCTCCTCCGTCTCCATCTGACTCTCCCTCTCTTCCTTTCCTTGTTTTCTCATCTTTCAGCTGTGCAGAAGGCAGCATCTGTAGCCGCTGGGCATCTGGCACAAAATCCATTTAATGAGACAGCAAGATGTTTCTGACTCTCTCCTCTCCTCCTTAAAGATAGACTACATGGGACCAGCACGAGCAAAAAGAAGGAGAAGCAAAATAAACCGGGAGATCACTGACTGCTGACCCATTTTTCAGACATCGACTCTCAGGGGTTCAAAATGTGAGGGAACTCTCTTACTGCTTTTAAGTGCAGTTTGCTCGCTACATCGGCTGTGTGGGTTGGTGCCAGACGTCCCCATCATGCTGTCAAACACTTCAATATTTGGAGCAAAACATCTGGATGGTGAGGTTATCTCAGACCAATCCAGGAACCAGCTGTTTTCTGAAGACTACCACCTCTGGGTGGATGGATGTTGGGGATAAAAAAACCTGCTTATAGAAGTGACTAAGGATGTCCAGGCCAGGAGCTGCTTTCATGTGCTGTAGAGTCTTAAATGTAGAGGTGAGCACAGCTTTTCCTGTGTCTCTGCTGGTGTAAAAACATCTGTTCATAGACATTAATAAGAACAAACAGATTTATACGTCACAGCCCCTCCCCAGTAGTTCCAAACAGAGACAGTTCTCCAGAATAAAACCTTGGAGTTGGAAGTCCTGATCAAACAGGAGGACTGCAGATTGGGACCAGAATGCTTCAGAGAAAAGAAATTCTATTTCACCTACAAACATGGACGTATCAGCTGGCAGGGATATTCTGCATACGTCTACAAAGAGATTAGCAGAAGATATCAGAGGGCTCGACTGGCTGGAGGTTTTTGAAAATGATCAGCTCTAGTAAATCATGGACTTGTTGGCATTTACAGCCTGGCAGTAGGATGTCTATCAGTTCATTGTCTCCATTTGCTCTTAGTGCTGCACAGTGAACGGCACAGCAATTACAATCATGTTAAGCTGTGCAATTACATTTGCATTCTGTATTCAGTATTACTTAAAGCATTGGTTCCCAACCTGGGGTCCAGGACCCCCAAGGGGCAGTGCTAAAGATCTGGGGGGGTGGGGGAATTTGTCTGCTCAGAGGCTGCCAAAATTAGATTTGCAAATATTGACTAAAACCATGAAAAGCAGTTACTTGGTAGTTTACAGAGTTCTTTTGATTAGAAAAACATGCGTAGACCTGTTCTTACGGTTTTATCAGTGAAACAATTAAAATCTGTTGATTTTTGGTGGCAGTGTGTCATTTTTTCTTCTCTCTTGGGTCCTGGGGGGCTCTGCTTTTCTTTGGTACATATAAGGGGGGCTCCAAGGAAAAATGGTTGGGAAACACTGTAGGAGTTAAAAACGCATGCACAAAGGCCTTTGAGCTTTCAGTAGTTCCACCAGTGCTGTTTTTATAGAAGTACCTTTAATTTAAAAAATGTATTCTTTGAAAATATTTGTGGGAAAATTTTAAATTCTTTGAGGGTGGAAGTGTAAAATGTCACGCCTCTGCAGGAGTTTCATTCAATCCTTTAACAAAAAGCTTGAGTATTAAAAAGAGGACATTTTTAAAGTGCTGGATGTGATTCAAAGTTTCAGCGTTATTGTAATGCTTAAACTAAGTCAGATAAGGGAAAGATCAAATGGAATTTAGTCTCTTCATTCCTCTTTCTCTCTGAGTGTAAACGTCATATGCCTCCACTTTTCTCTATGGTAAATGTGAGAGAGGAGGGGAGTGAGCCATCCCAAACTATCATCAGACAATTTGCTTTTAAACAGACAAAATTAGGCGCAAATACTTTTTTTTTGTGTTGAGCAACAAAAATGAGGACGGCCAGCTGCAGGAAACCTAGACAAACAGACCACGTTAGCACCCAAACTGACCAACAACTGCCGACTAACTTTATCTACCATATCACACAGAATAAGTTAGAGTAAGTCTGGAAATATTCATAAAGATTTAATGTTTCTAACAATGCCTGATGTTGCTGCAGCAGCATGCAGCGTGTCGGGTTATTCACTGATTTAGCCCCAGAATGAAGAGTTTATGAGGTCTGAGTGTTTTTAAACTCACAGTCATGTGGTCACTCTGACTTTAGAGAAGACCACAGCATGATGCTGTACTATGTAGAGTGATTCCATGTTATGGTCAAGGTTATATTTATATATATTTATATATATTTATATAGGTATGCAGGCACATCTCAATAAATCAGAATACCAGAAAAAATGATTTATTTCAGTAATTCATTTAAAAAAGTTAAAATCATTTTATACAGTTTAATTCCTCACAGTGATATACACTATATTGCCAAAAGTATTCACTCACCCATCCAAATAATGTAAATCAGGTGTTCCAGTCACTTCCATGTCCACAGGTGTATAAAATCATCACCTAGGCATGCAGACTGTTTCTACAAACATTAGTGAAAGAATGGCTCGCTCTCAGGAGCTCAGTGAATTCCAGCGTGGTACTGTGATAGGATGCCACCTGTGCAACAAGTCCAGAGGTGACATTTCCTGGCTCCTAAATATTCCACAGTCAACTGTCAGTGGTATTAGAACAAAGTGGAAGCCATCGGGAACCACAGCAACTCAGCCACCAAGTGGTAGGCCACGTAAAATGACGGAGCGGGGTCAGAGGATGCTGAGGTCATAGTGCACAGAGGTGGCCAACTTTCTGCAGAGTCAATGGCTACAGACCTCCAAACTTCATGTGGCCTTCAGATTAGCTCAAGAACAGTGGTAGAGAGCTTCATGGAATGGGTTTCCATGGTAACAGCTGCATCCAAGCCATACATCACCAAGTGCAATTCAAAGCGTGGGATGCAGTGGTGTAAAGCACGCCGCCACTGGACTCTAGAGCAGTGGAGACGGAGTGTAAAGTTTGGTGGAGGGGGGATTATGGTGTGGGCTTGCTCTTCAGGAGCTGGGCTTGGCCCCTTAGTTCCAGTCAAAGGAACTCTGAATGCTTCAGCATACCAAGAGATTCTGGACAATTCCATGCTCCCAACTTTGTGGGAACAGTTTGGGGATGGCCCCTTCCTGTTCCAACATGACTGTGCACCAGTGCACAAAGCAAGGTCCATAAAGACATGGAGGAGAGAGTTTGGTGTGGATCAACTGGACTGGCCTGCACAGAGTCCTGACCTCAACCCCAGAGAACACCTTTGGGATGAATTAAAGTGGAGACTGAGAGCCAGGCCTTCTGGTCCAACATCAGTGTGTGACCTCACAAAAGCGCTTCTGGAAGAATGGTGAAAAATTCCCATAAACACACTCCTAAACCTTGTGGAAAGCCTTCCCAGAAGAGTTGAAGCTGTTATAGCTGCAAAGGGTGGACCCACGTCATATTAAACCCTATGGATTAAGAATGGGATGTCACTGAAGTTCATATGAGAGTCAAGGCAGGTGAGCGAATACTTTTGGCATTATAGTGAATTTCAAGTGTTTATTTATTGAAATGTTGATGATAATGAAAACTAAATTCAGTATCTCAGAAAATTAGAAAAAAAGATGTCTAAAACAGAAATGTTGGACTACTGAGAAGTTTGACCATGTACAGCACTCAGTACTTGGTCAGGCCTCCTTTTGCATGAATTACTGCATCAATGTGGCGTGGCATGGAGGCGATCAGCCTGTGGCACTACTCAGGTGTTATGAAGCCCAGGTTGCTTTGATAGTGGCCTCCAGCTCTTCTCCCAGACCCTCTATGGGGTTTAGGTCAGGCTAGTTTGCTGGTCAATCAAGCACAGGGATACCATGGTCCTTAGACCAGGTACTGGTACTTGGTACTTGAAGTGTGGGCAAGTGCACAGTGGACCAACACCAGTAACTGACCATGGAAACTTTACACTGGACCTCCAGACACTTGGATTCTGGTCCTCTCCTCTCTTCCTCCAGACTCTTGGACCTGGAATTCTATATGAAATGTTAGATTTACTTTCATCTGAAACGAAGACTTTGGTCCACTGAGCAAGGGTCCAGTCTTTTCTGTCCTTAGCCCAGGTGAGACACCTCTGACACCTCTGGTTCAAGAGTGGCTTTGGGACAGTTGTAGTCCATGTCCTGGATCTGTCTGTGCATGGTGGCTCTTGAGGCACTGACTCCAGCTGCAGTCCGGTCCTTATGAAGCTCTCCCAAGTTCTTGAATGGGCTTCATTTCAAGGCTGCGGTTCTCCCTCATGCTGGTGCCCCTTTTCCTACCACACTTTATCCTTCCACTCAACCTTCTCTGAATATGCTTGGACACAGCACTCTGTGAACAACCAGCTTCTTTAGCAATGACCTTTGGCCTTACCCTCCTTGTGGAGGGTGTCAGTGACTGTCTTCTGGACATCTGTCCAGTCTGCAGTCTTCCCCATGATTGTGTAGCTACTGACCCAGACTGAGAGACCATTTAAAGCAGGGATCATCAAGCATCTTTGCACAAGGGCCGGATTTAGTCTTGACGGAAACTGTGGGGGCTGGACTTTCACATACATAAAAATTAAATACGTATTTTGGTCTGATTAAAATATTTTTCTAGTAGTATACATTTTTAGCTATTACCAGTGAGATCTGTCCCTGTTCTCTATAACGCAGCAGGACACAAGGAGACAGGCCTGACGACAGAACTGGCCGGACACCTGAACATCACAGAGAATGGGCCCTGCACAACAGTGAGTTAGCACCAGTATTAACCCATTTTTGACACTTTTAACCCCTTTTTCATACTTTTTGCCCCTTTTTGCCTCTTTCACCCAATTTTTGCAAGATTTTAACCCACTTTTTGACCCACTTTTCCTGCATGTTTTATCCCCTTTGTGCCACTGTTTTATCCATTTTTGCCACTTTTCTTCTGTTCTGCCACTTTTTAACCTCTTTTCATTACTTTTTTGCACTATTTTTGTCATTTGTAACCATTTTTGATACCTTTTGCCCCTGTATTCCTCTTGAAGCATTTTTTTTTGCCATATTTTTACCTCTTTTCACCACTTTTTCTGCCAATTTTCGTGCCCTTGTTCCACTCCACAATCAATTTTGCTACTTGCCACCCATTTTTGCAACTCTCTAACCCCTTTTCACCACTTTATCCGGTCATTTTTGCAGCACTTCTTCCAACCTTAAACCAGATCAAATGTTGAGTCGTTCTATTTCAATTTTGTTTTTGGGGGTGGATTTAACAGCTGCAGACATTTAAAGCCAAAGGATACTCTTAAAACCACAATCATCCTCTTCTCTGAATTTAATGATCTTTTGGGGGCCAGACAGGAAACTTTGGGGGGCCTGATGTGGCCCCTGGGCCGCCAGTTGATGATCAGTGATTTAAGGCTCAGGAAACCTTTGCAGGTGTTTGGAGTTCATCAGCTGATTAGCGTGTGACACCATGACTTTACAATACTGAACTTTTTCACAATATTCTAATTTTCTGAGACACTGAATTTTGGGTTTTCATTATCTGTAAGCCATAATCATCAACACTAAAGGAAATAAATACTTGGATTTATCAGTCTGTGTGGGATGAAACTATAATGAATTTCACTTTTTGAACTGAATTACTGAAATCAACTTTTTGATACAATGCCACTACTTCCTGCATTTGAAAATATTGTGCTAAGTTGTTTAATATGAACAAAATAACCCAATATACTGGAAAATGGAGCCACTCAACATCGAGAGCATCATCAAAAAAGAATTAAGCTCTAGCACTCTATTCCCCGCCACGCCACGTCTTAAAAACCAGCCCAGTATTTACTCATGAACAGCCTTTCCTCCTTTGTGCACTCACACAGCAGCCTGTTCCTGCTCAAACCAAATCTGTAATTGTTCTCCGGATACTGAGAGGGACGTACTGTACTCCCTGAAGTCTGGGATCACTCATGCACACATCCACAGTGCTGGGCTGAATAGTTACCTCCACGTGTTGTAGAAGAGCAGAGGGATGTTGAGACCCACAGTCAGCCACTCCTGGGCACACAGGAACATTATGCAAAAGAGTCCATGGATGGAGTACTCTGGTAGCACCAACTAAGAAAAAAAACAGAAAGCAAAGGAAGAGGAGGATGAGTCAAAGAGAAGAGGAGTGAAGGAACGAGTAATTGATTATTCACAGTGAATCACTGATGAAGCAAAACAACTTTAGAGTCAACAAGAAGTCAGGCAGCGACACTCGAGTTTCTCTCTCCCTCTGTTTCACACCCCGCCTGTGACGCTTCAGCATGCAGATCCTGCAGGACTGACATTTGGCCTGCTGTAAAAAACACACAGGTTTACCATCACTGTTTCAGACTTGAGTTCAGTTAACAGAGTCTTCATTATGTTTGCAATGTCCTCAGGTGTATAGAGAAAGCACAGCAAGTATCCTCATTAGCATTCAAATCCTTAAACTAGCCTATATTTAGTCTCTGCAAATCTGTCTATCTGCAAGCATTCCAAGTGGCTAAATACCCCATCTAGATTATCGAGAGCTTAGCTTCACAATGGGCAGCACACACCGATGGCAGAGCTCCACCATTATCATAATAACTGCAGGGCTCGGCCCTCCCAATGCAGGAAGCGAGACGAGCTCCTGGCAAACTGCAGCGGTGACAATCTGTGCGACCGCCCTCAGCAACAAGAGCTGCTGTTGTTGTCCAAAAACAAAGTTAAAGCAAGTTCACCACAGCTGGCTTCAGACTGCCATAGAGCATCAATAAAGAGAAAATATTCATGATTGCAGACAGAGTGAAATGAACAAGTTTAACAAACAGACTTAGATTTGACTTTAAGGGGGATTAGAGGCTGCCTTCCCTCACAAAACTTTTATTATCCAGCTCCTTTCAGTGGAGGATTAACAAACCTCTGCACTATGTTTGAGTTGCTTTTATTGGCTCACCGGGCCATGCACTGGTCATAGACTGTATGAAATGCTGTTACAGCTGTGAGTCTGAAAACTGGTCCCCACCACTATGAGGGTTGCAGGCATGGTCACCTGTGAATGACAAGCTGCTGCCGTGGGGATCCAGTTACAAAAATAGTCACAGTAATTCACCTCCATCCTCTTTTCATCCATCGTCTCCTCTGGATCCACTTTAGGCCATATGGAGATGTGACTATCATCTGAATCTCTGTGAATGTTGGAGGTGAGACATCGTTTAGTACCATGTTTTTAAAACAAATACTTAATTCTAGAGCAGTGGTATTCAACTCACAGCATCAAGAAAATGGGCCTGGATTTGAGACTGAACAAAAGACATGGTGGGACAAAGAGATACAGACACGCCCTTCAGAATAAAAGCCCATCATAAACTTTATACGACATATTTTTTTAGGCACACATCAACGACCCACTAAAAAAGGCATTGTGACCCACCTCTGGGTCCAGACCCAGCAGTTGAGAACCAAGGTTCAAGAGGTAAAGAAGAAAAGCAAAGGGATATGCAGGAGTCTGAAGGGAAATCCTGCTCTGAAAAGCAAACTACAGCTAAATCTGCTGCCTTTAGGTTGTTTACAGTCACATGATCTTGACATCGCTGAAGACGCTGTGAAGCTGTCAGCATCATCTGACTACTGTCGTCGGTGTCTCCAGATGTCCTTGAAACCTCTCAGAAGACTTCTTGGCTGAACTGGTCCAAAAATGGTGCCATGATAAAATCATAAATATGTCAGATTTTCTATAAAATACAGAATTGCAGCTAAACTGTGTGATGCTTTGGGGGGGGGCAGCCATTTCCATGCAAATTGGTATTTCTGCATTCAGCATCTAATGGCGAGGTTGGTAACAGAGCGCTGATGGAAGTGTGCTGCCATTTTAATCTTCAGTGTTTAAGACATTAGGAAATTGTCTGTATGACATTAAAATAAATGACAGATGATGTGTAAATGTCTGTAAATATTACTTTGACATTGCTATTACTGTTATGCATGATGTGGATGTGATTGTTGTGGGTTTTTCTAGACTTTTCCTTTATTCAGGGAGGAAACTTTGTCAAGGTGGTTGTTAAGGGTTCACACTTTTATTACCATTCCTTCACTTGAACACATTTTCAGTATGTTAAATATTCAACATGGACCGTCAGAATCTGTGCACCATGCAGGTGGGACTGGACAGACGTGTTGCGAACGTGAGAGTGGATGGCACGCACCGCGGGATGGGTGGTAATCATCAGATACAGCGGGAGCAGGAAGAAGGAAGCGTCACACTCAGCACTCTAAATGTATCGATCACAAGACTAGGTTAAAAACCAGTATAAGGCTGACTGCAACTATCTGGGAGGCCTGTTGAGAGGAGTAGCTCCGCCTACAAGTATCCACAGCTCCACAGACAGAGCATAGCATCCGCTATGCTCCGTGGACCGTCATTGGATGTCGCCTCTCCTACGCTGATGCTACTCTGTACAGCTCTGACAGTATAGTCGGTCACTCAGTCAGGCAGGCACATGCAGACCCACGTGTAGACTTAATCTGACAAAGGTCCATCATTTCAGCATTAACCTTTTTGAATTTGCATTAAATGTGCGTGCTACTGTCCCTATCTGCACACTTTGGTTCAACCACTGCAACTTCCCCTGCAGCCACAGAGATGTAAAATAAACCCACCACTGCTCCTAATGTCTCATTTCACTAAACAGAAACCCAGAAGTCATCTGCACCTCATGTTTTAAAAATGTACCTTTAAACTGTTCCCTTATACCCTTCTCAATCATTACAAGTCAGTGTGTGTGACTAAGGTCATGCTATAATCTTCCATCTGAACATCATTCCCCTGATGTCTTTCAAAATAAAAGCAGGTCTGTATCCAAACAGGAAGTCACTTACTCTAGTCCACTGCCCACCAACAGGCCCAGTAATGTCTTCCTATCTTTTTACATTTTGGTGTTCAAGCCTTTCTGTGCTTTCTACTGAATATCTGTCTTCAATTTCATGTAAGAGATGAAATAAGACACCTGTTTGCAGAAAAAGGTGCTTCTAGAATTCCTAACTTTTCTCCCAGGTGACAGTGGGGTGTGGGGGGTGGAGGGGTGCAAAAAGGCTGGACCTGGCCCTGCAGGCTTTCTCCATTCCTTGCTGTTCTCCATACCTAACAGCAGATGTTTCTCCTTACACATCATCTCTTCAGATTAGAGTAAGGATAAAAACATTCCTCGGTTACCAAAGGAGTTGGCACGCAGCCTAGTGTCCTGCTTGCCACCCTGCTCCCACCTGACCAATCAGACTGCATGGTTAAAATGGCTTGCTATGCAAATCTGTGCAAATACCTGACTGACCCAAATGTCCTAGTTCACTGGCATGTGCAGAAGGTTTTCACTGCTGTATTTAATGTTAATCACGAAGAAAGCCACTTCAGTTCTCATCTATATTTAAAACCCAACACTGCGGTGCCATTGTGGACCAAACGGCCTCGAACACTCTGCTGCTGGCCGCCTTAACAAGGCAGTGTTCTGGATGCATAATTCAGATGGCCACGCCGCTCCTAATAACATAAAAACACATTTTCACAGAATAGCTCTTCAACAGCAGGGGACGAGAAAACTGCTGCTGAGACAAAACCTAAATATATCCATTTGCTTTCACACATGCAGCGGGGAAGCTACGTTCACAAACACACACACAGCAATGCAGCACACATGCAGTACATGAACAGAAACCTCGCCACACACAAAAACACACAAAACAGTGACACACACTTAACCTTGCAAAGCAGATGGATACGCCCATTTCTGTGTTTTTCACTGGTGAATCCATCTGGCAAAGCTCCCGTCTGAACCGTTTGGACCCGGTTAGAAAGTGACAGGACCAATCGGTGACGAGGGGAAGTACTTTTGGGTGCAGCAGAGTCATGACGTAAGCAAGAGGCATTTAGAGGTGTAATTATGGAGGAAGAGATTGGCGTGGATGCTGCTAAAGCGCCAGTTTTATCAGAACTTGACGACATTTCTTCATTAAAAGAAGAACAGAGAACAGCAGTGAGTTGTTTTCTTTTCACAAACCACAAAGGTCAAGTACTGACATGTCTACAGTCGCCATGGTTACCGTTATTCCTCGGTAGCTGCGATGACATCACGTGTTTTGTTGCTCTGATTGGCCCGTAGAGATGTGACAGAACGTTCATCCAGTCACCCTCAGAGTTTTTTCAAATCCTCTGGCCTTTTTCCCAAACGCTCAGTATTGAATGTTAGCACATACTCAGACTCATTAAAAAACAAAAAGACCACCTGGACTTGAGCTCTTCTTCTCTGTCCCACTCTTGTTCAAATCCCTGAGTGTTACAGTCTTATAATGTCATTTAGCAGACACATGTGGGAAAGGTGTTCATGGCATTAAGGTCTTAACCTGGGGGGGGGGGGGGGGGTAGTCCAGAAAGTTCTCACTGGTGTTGGACCAGTACTCGGTATTGGTATCGTTGATACCCAACACCTTGGTACTGGTATGGTACTGGGAAGGAAAAATGGTATGGGGACATCCCTATCTGAGGGTGTCTCAGAGGCCCGTCTTTTTAGTCTTTCTGAGGTTTTAGCAGAGTCCTCTAGTCTAAGTCCAGCCTAACACCCCTGACTCACTCACACATTCATGCTGAAGCACAGGAGAAGAGCTGAAGCATCTTTTCCACCATCAGCAGCCTGAAATAAGGTTCTTTAAGGTTCTTTACCCTCTAAAGAAGCGTGGCCCAGTTCTGATAAACCTGTCGCTGTACTAGAGCTACATCCAAGCTAATCACTACACTAGCAGTAGCCATTGCTATTAGCAAAACTTAAGCACACCTGTAGCTACCGCCATGTTCTCCTCAAACCATGCTGATTGGTCAGGTCCATTCTCAGACCGGCACACGTGTTTCAGGTCTGAGCTTTGGCATAATAATGGATCTGCCTGCTGACCGACATGGAATCGGGCCAGTCCATCTGGTTTCTACAGCCACAGGGACATGATGGAGATGTGCTGACTACATATATCTGTTCTCCAGCAGGGAGCTTCATGCTTACATCCTGATTCATGATAAACATGTGCAGGAAGCACATTTTGATTCTCAGACAGGAAACTGAACTCTCTGAAACAGAAAGTTGGTGTAAAAAGCTGCAGCTCTAACAGAAAGCACTGATAAAATGCATTAATCCAGCTTTCTCAGATAAATGTTTTATACAGCAGTGAGTTTTGGTTCCATCATCTGTCTGTCATCCACCATTACTCTAACAATATGAACCGACAGCTTTAAGCAAACTAAAAACGAGTCATCTGATAAAAATCCTGGGTTCTCCAGGATGTCAGGAAATACCATCCATCTTTCTCTGGTTCATTTTTTTGCTGAAAGCGCGGATCTCTGTTCTCAGTAACCATCCCCGTTGACCGACCACAAAGCATCCATTGGAGGTCTGGTGAGCAGTCAGGTCGATTTGTATGAACAGCTGTGTTGTTAGATTTCATCAATGTTTAATGACACTGCAGCAGAAAAAACTGTTGGTGTTTACTATCACAAGCTAACTGGGTGTGATGCAGAAACCCTGCCAGGTCCAGATCTCACATCCTCCTGAGGATTCTCTTTTTTAATTTCACGGCTCAGTTAGAAAGAAATGTTTGTGAATGAAAACATGCAGAAAAAAAGGCAGGGTTATTGTCCTGCTGCTGTTTCTCCTTCAGTCACTGACACGTTTACGGTACGGTCGGTGCCTTTCTGTGTGTGTGTGTGTGTGTGTGTGTGTGTGTTCAGAAGTATTAGAGCACAAACATTCAATTTTCATGCTCATGTGTAAAAATCATCTCCTTGCTTTATTCTTGGACTGGCCAGCAGAGCCTCTGGAGTTGTGTTGTATGTTTGTGTCTCCACAGAGGGGCCCATCTGGGACTGTGCCTGGCTGACACTGGAGATCTGAGTCCCTGGCTGCGCTGCTCCAGGGCTGCCCTTACAACCATCTGATCCTCCTAGCAGCAGCACTGATGACGTTTGCTTCACGTGCAGCCTGTCCTGATCGCCTGGATCTCCCCATGAGTCACAGCTTCAGTGCACTCACGAATACTTTGAATGAGGCTGAAACTATTTTCACTTGCTGAATGACAGAAACTCAGTGCTGCACGTGTTTGTTAGAACGCTGAATGTGCAGACTTTTGCACAAGCATGCACAGTCAAATTGCTTATAAACCCAGTTCTAATACTGCAGCATGAACTGAACCCGAGGGGTGTGACACCAGGAGGGTTCAACACACCCATGTCCCTTTGGATGAACAGGTGCGACAAAGTCTGGAGTTATCAGTGTTAGGTGTTGGGTAAAAGGGGGTCATCTTTGGGTATTTTCACACTGATGACCTTTTTGGTTCAGGTGAAACAAATTTGAATCTGTCTGCTGACTTGGTTCACTTCCGTTGCACTGGTGTGGACCAAACAACTGGTCCCAGCCCGCATTTATTCAGACTCCATTGAGCAAAGACACAAACCTGTGAGGGTTCTCACTCTTACTGCTCTCAGAGGCAGGTGAGGGGAATCATCTCAGTGCAGAGTCAGGTGTGTGTGGCTGACTGGCCTTGATTGTGCCCAGGTGTGGGAAGTTTACTTATACTCTTCAGCTCCTGTGCTCTGTGCTGACTCATCGTCTCACCACCAGAGATAGCGAGGACATCTCCTCGTGTTTCCCTGTGTGTTTGTGATGAGAACAGTTTGCAGGGCTTTTAATATTATTACTAGCTGTTTCAAGAGAGCTGTGTGACAGTACAGAGCTGACAGTACAGTACAGACAGTAAGAGTCCGGGTCCTGAACTGGTCTGCCTGCAGTCCAGACCTTTCACCAACAGAAAACATTTGGAGCATAATATAAAAAATCACCAAAGAAGAGCCAGGACTGATGTGCAGCTAGAACCCTATATCAGACATGAATGGGACAACATTCCTCTCCCAAACTCCAGCAACTAGTCCCTTCACTTTCCAGACGTTTACAGACTGTTGTTAAAGGAATGGGGATGTTACTGTCCCTACTTTTTTGAGATGTGTTGCTGCCGTCAAATTAAAATGAGCTAATAGTTTATCATGACTGTTAAAATGCCTCAGTATCAACATCTGATATGTTGCTTCTGTTCTATGGTGAATAAAATATAGTTTTATAAGATCTTATCATTGCATTCTGTTGTAGTTTAACACAGCGCCCCATTGTTTTTGGAATAGGGGACCAACTTTGGTTATCTATTTAAAAACCACAGGACATTCCAAACAAATGCTGAGCCTTTTCCCCTCACATTTATCGATGAGAGCAAAGATGAAATTTTACATCATCATGCAGCGATGGAACAGAGCGCTTCATAATTCTAACCACATCAGCCAAACTCTAGGTGGAAACTTTGACAATTCTGCAGCACCAAAGAAACAATCCGCTTCCTGCTTCATCAAAGCTGATCTAACAGAGGAGGGCGGGGCTTCACAAAGGGTCAACTAATGAAATGATGACACTTCACAGCTGAAGAGAGAGCCAGCTTTGTGAAATAGAAAAGTCTGACACAGCAGACTTCCCCCTCATCGCACTCTGTGACCCCCCCCCCCCCCCCCCCCCACACACACACACACACACCCACACACAAACACACACCTTACTCTCCTGCATCCTCTCTGGAGGTCGTCCTCTATCTTCATGTTGAGTCCTATTTTGAAGAACAGAGTTGATGACAGATTTGAAGAGCTGTGTTGGTTCTTAATGTTGCTGTCACAAAAATCTTCAAACAGACTGACTACATAAATATCAGACCAGCCTCTGTGATGCTCTTCTTTTTTATAAGACCAAAAATATTCAGCAGAGTCACTAAAATGATCATTTGAATATATTTGAGTGTGCTGAAACACCAGAACACCATGCAGTGGCAGTCTTTATGCATGCATTACGGATGACGTGTATCTAGCAGTGTGAGAAATGAGAGAGCATAGGCTCCAAGTCTTCTTCCTCTGCCTTTAGATAAAGGTGTCTGTTTATCTACCTCAGCAGCAACACTCACACTATAACGATACACTGAAAGGGTTAACGGAATACTCTAGTAACACTTTAACCACCATTTATAAAGCACTTATTTATGCCACTTATACACTGTCTTATTAATGCTTAGTTGATGCGGTGGTTAAGCATTTGTTCCTGTGACCCTTCTAACCATCTAAAGTGTGTCCAGTTTTATTTTATGGTGCAGAGCTCCTGGATCATTGGACACAGAGTGAAGGCTCCTGCCCACGCTAACGTTCACCGACTCCTGGCGAGGCCGCCTGGACCTGGCCTCCACCTCTCAAGGTCCAATTAGCGGGCCGACCACATAGTGCAGTCACTCAGAGCTGAGACGAGGCTGGAGAGCTTTTAAATGTCATTTTTAAGACTGGACTGCTCTAAGTGGTGCAGGGCAGGAGCAGAGGGGTCACTAAGCAACCCTCACAACTAATGAAGGAAATAAATAAACAGAGAAAGAGAGATGAGAATGAGACTGAGAAGTGTTCTGTGTAGAGCTGAGTCAGCACACCAGCGACTGATAGCAGCTGTGAGAGCGTAGATCCCAGCACTGACCTGTGCTTCAGACAGTTACTGCTTCATGGATCACTCTCATTTTGATTTTAAAGACTGCAGGGCTCAGATCTGCAATGACTGAGTGGGTTAGTATTAGTATGTAGAGCTAGACTCTAATCTTCCTGCCTAAAGCTGACTGTGATGTTTCAAGTTTATGCTCTAGTGGTTGTTGATGGTTTACTAAAATTATTCCTGAGGAATCTGGTAAATAAAATCCCAGAGGGAACCAGTGATGGCAGTGATGTTGTGACTCGCAGCTCCAACATTAGGAGTTAAACTTCATTTTCTGTTGTTATACTCTTTCAATTCAGAGTCAAACTTTAAAGATAAATGATAGACATCCACCACTGATTTATTTATAAGCATTCATAGCAGACAGTTCATCCATGATCGAGACGCCAATGACATCCATTCTGCAGCTGCAGGACACTAATGCATGTGACTGCTGAATAAAGCTCTATTTGAACAGGATACTTGGTACCTGGGCACCTCTGATAATTCATGAATAACTCATTTTCACTCACTCCTCACATTTTAAAACATAAATTCTGATGTGTAGGACATGTGCTGCTGAAATAAGACCAGGCAGCTGTAGGAAGAGCAGGACCTTTGTGTGCATTGAGGGAACTACAAGAGTTTATTAATATATCAAGCCACATAAATTCATCTGTGAACTTTAGCTGAACGGAAATGAAAGGACAGCACCGTGAAAAGTCTACAGGCCAAAACTTTGTTTACAACATCACACGCCTCTATTTTTTAACATAAAGCAGAGAAAGCTGCAAAAAACAAAATTACCATGACAATTTACCAAGATACTAATTACTGCAGGATCAGTTACCTTTACCCTGAGTGTGCTGAAATATGAACGGTGCTTTTCCCTGGAATTTTTACTCGGCAGATTACAGACACGGTCAGTTCACACGGGAATAAAACCACTGACACCCCGAGCCAGAGGTCCCGTGTAAAACGGGCTCAAGTCCCCCTTTACAAACAGCTATGAAGGCAACCATTGAACTTCTAGCTTGTTCAGGTACAGCAGTGAACTAGACCAGTGAGGTAAGATGTTCATATTATTTATTTACTCACCAGCTGAAGGACGGTTTGTAGGCTACATAGAGAATATTGTTTCAGGTGTCACAGAAGCATTTCAGCATATTGGATATGATAAATTAGTCTGCACAGTGGTGCAGTGGTTAATGCTGCTGCCTCACAGCAAGAAGGTTCCTGGTCTGAATCCCAGCTATGGACCTGTTCTGAGTTGGTCTGGTCTGAACTTAACCAGAGAAATTAAACATTCTTTTTCTATCAGTCAGAACAGCATAACTAGAAGTTACTCTAGATTTTAGAGTTTTAGTTGATTATTATTGTAAAAACCTAAATTTAGAACAACTTCTGGTGCTGCAGACCTGCTGTATAAGCCGACTGTACCTGATGCATCACCCAGGTCCACTGCTGGCTTTTAATTGAGAGTTTTATTCAGTAAAAGGTGCACTCCACACGGTGCACTTTGGACAGGAGTCAGGAGGAACCACTGGGATCATTACTGCCAGTATCAGAGAGTGAGCGCAGGCACTGCACAGTAAAAGTGGGTGCATGTGGCAGACATGGAGAGTGCAGCGTGGAGGGAAAGAGAAGCTGTGTAGTTCTCTCATCAACACATCTTATAGGTAACACAGTGTCTCATATCTATTTGATTTACGCTGGTTTATTTTCTCACTGGACATTTTGGCCACTGATATCTTTCCCTGACAGAGAACTACACACATACTGGCCAAAAGCTGCTAAATACTGGCTAACTTTAAGAAATGCCTCCCTGTGTGCTTGCATTGGACACTAGGAGCCATCCACTGCATATTTACAGATTTATGGACACTAAGGCATACAGACAGAGCATGACCAGTTTGTAATATACATTTTTAGTCAATCAGAAAACAAGTCCCAAACCTTAATATGAAGGATTTTTAAGAGGAAACCTGCCTGGTGCAGGAGTCTAGGTGAAAGCTTCAGCACATCCACCAGAGCTGCTGTTGACTCTATTTCCATACAGATGCACATCCAGTCTGCTGCATATGAAAACTTCACATTTAAGGAGCTACCTTGCCAACTAGGAAACATGTGGTTATCTGTGTGCGTCTCTCTAGTCTCTCACATTCAGGCTCATCACTCTTCTCCACCTAATTCTTTTGGGTCCACTCTTTCATTCTGGATGAAGCTTGGATGTTCGTTTTAGCTGCAGCAGCTTTTCTCCCCTGCTGGAGATCAAAACAGAACCATTCGCAAATTACTCTCTCAAAGCCCTTCAGGATGGGAAACTGGCAAAAATAACTGTACATATTTTACAACCTTTACATGATTCATAGTCCTCTGAGATGCCATGGAGTAGGGGCCCACGTGGTTCATTTAGTTGTTCAAACAGAATTCAGATGAAACAAAGACCCTAATAAGCAGGCTTCTGTCAGGAAGAGAGCTTATATTCATTACCTTCATGTGGTTTACAGCACTAAAATAAACAGTCAATTAAACTGAACTGAAGTCAAATTCATACATAAAAAGTTGCAACACATTAGCCTGTGCTGGGCCTTAAAAACAAACATTTTTATGGCTAAGATAATAAACACAAGGTCCTGCACTCTGCAGCTACGTGCTTCAGTGTAGCTGTTACAGGATATCCAAGCACAGATATCACAGCAGTGATGGCATTTATGGAAAACATATCACCTATGGTGCAGATCATATCTAAGCCAAACTACACTGTAAGGTGCACGATTCAAATCAAAACCAACCAACATGGATAAGAAACTATTCCCTTCAACATGATTCAGATATGCAAAACAACAAACCAACATGCCCTGTATGTTTCAAACGCATGAGGTCATTAAATGCACCAAAACTAAACATACATCTTTGAAAGACCATACTGGTGCATGACCCATCAACAAAGACATACTCACTAGGTTTATAGGTCACTCTAAATTGCCCGTAGGTGTGATTGTGAGCGTGCCTGGTTGTTTGTTTGTTAACTTAAACAAGCGAGTCATCAGTTAAAACACACCTTTAAAGGTCACATATTCTACCCCTTTAAGACAAGTTTGTATTAAGACCACGCCCCTCTCCTGATCCTCCGCTCAGCTGATCAGGAGAGGAGGGCGGAACTTTCTTCCAACTGGGGAGGGCCAACCTTACCTGGGGGCGGGGCTAACTCCCCACATGACATAATGGGGTGGAAAATCTGAGAACGGCTTGTTTCAGCACACATTTTCTGAAAGGTGGTGGGGAGGGTCTGATTCTTGGGGGGATTGTGGACAGGCCAGGGGCACATATTTTTGTGGAAAAAAACGCCTGAAAAAGGGATTTTTGCATATGTGACCTTTAAACTGCTGTTTGAGTCAAGTTGATATAAATCGCTGCAGCACTAGGCTCAAGTCATGCCAGGTTGGTTCTAACTCAGAGCTTGCATTAAACCTCCAGATAAGCAAAGGGAGCACACTTGTTTCATGTTGCTGTTATTACAGTCATCAGCCTGTCAATGAAAGAACATGTTTTACCTAAATAAGGTGCAGGAATCACCCCAGGCATTCAAACATAACATACATTCAAAGATGTCAGGGATCCATGTGAGCAGTCCTATAATGTTGGCTGTGCAGTTTAAAACATCTACATCTATTTTTGAACACAAAGGGAACAAAAATGAATCTTTATATGCTGAGAGAGAACACATAGAGCTCCATCCACAGAAAAATCAACACAAGATGAAAGTTCCTTACAGTAGCCTTAATCTCAAACCTCTGATCTTTGTCTGAGTAGAAGACTAGCTGCTATATAACTTAGATAATGACATTTTTAATACACAGATCTGTCTTGACTGGAGCAGTATATGAAACACTGAAGGACTGCTTTCATTGATGGCAGAGCTGCAGAGACACGCTCCCCCTGAGCTGGAACATCAAAGACTTCCACTGAGCTCAAATAAAGTGAGAGCAGCTCACTATTCTGCTGATGCCCTTTCACCCTGAGGCCACCAATGATAGGCATGAAATTGGAAGTGTCTTCTTTTTGCATTTGGGTTGATGAAATTCTCTTTCCGCATGAGCTGATGAGCTGCAGGCCTCGCTGTATACTAAGAGCTACTATGCATTTGAGTTTTAAGACCAGAACCAAGCAATGCTGCCTGCAGCTGGGAGGAAATCATGGTCACTTGGTGAAATACACTGCATGATGAAATAAATCACGGATTAATTGAAATCATTTTGCATCATCAAAGCAGTTATTCTCGACTGATCAGCCTCAGGACCCACCAGCTCCTCCTAAAGGAGAAATCTGGAGCCAAATGTTCCTTTAAAAGCGCATCAATCCAGACGCATGCACACTTTAAACTTTACCCAGTGTCCTGTGATCAGTGAATGGTCATTGTTTTCCAGAGAATTTGAGATTTTTAACATACTAACATAGGAAAATCTGCTTTGTTATTACAACACAATGAGAGAAACTGTCAGAAAACAACCAGAACTCACTACTGCAACACCAAACATCATAAAACGTGGATGTTTGTCCACCTGGGCTTCTGCACATCCTTAATTTTTTTTCAGGCACACATTGTCAACAGAAAATCCCCATGGTGCTCATAAAAGTTCTGCTTTTCCACTCACTCCTCTTGTTCAGATGTCAGGAGTGGCTCTGTTACTGAAGGTGTCGTTGAATTAAATGTGGGATGACTCCTTTTGTCATGAAAGGCTGAGTGTCAAAGTGAGGATTCCCATGAAGAATATCCTTCTGACTTTGACGATCGCAAAAACAGACAACCAGCTTCATGTCCTGCTAGAAGCTTCTGACAGAGCTGTCGCCACTCTGATGTCTTTGAGACGTCTGGGTACGAGTGTTTCTATTTATTTCACTAACAGGAGGACAAACCCATCACAGCAGCACCCTGAGGATGTGCCGGCATGTCACCTCAGTATCGACCTGTAGGATTTTAATCAATAGTTCCATAGATAATGGCTCTTCTGTTTGGAGCTTCATCATTGCCCAAAATGGCAGTTGTAGGGTTTCAGGATCCACCAGCAGCTCCAAAGATCCATCATTTTAACTAGGGGTGTGTATCGGCAAGAATGTGGTGACACGATACGTACTGTGATACAGGGGTGCCCATATCCATATACTGCCAAAGTGTTGTAATTTAAAATACAAATTATATATATATATATCTCTCTCTCTCTCTCTATATATATATATATATACACACATATATATATGTATGTATATGTGGGTGTGTATTTGTGTGTATATGTGGGTGTGTATTTGTGTGTATATGTGGGTGTGTATATGTGTGTATATGTGGGTGTGTATTTGTGTGTATATGTGGGTGTGTATTTGTGTGTATATGTGGGTGTGTATTTGTGTGTATATGTGGGTGTGTATATGTGTGTATATGTGTGTATATGTGGGTGTGTATTTGTGTGTATGGGTGGGTGTGTATTTGTGTGTATATGTGAGTGTGTTTATGTATGTCTATGTGGGTGTGTATTTGTGTGTATATGTGGGTGTGTATATGTGTGTATAGGTGGGTGTGTATTTGTGTGTATATGTGGGTGTGTATTTGTGTGTATATGTGGGTGTGTATATGTGTGTATATGTGTGTATATGTGGGTGTGTATTTGTGTGTCTGTGTGGGTGTGTATTTGTGTGTCTGTGTGGGTGTGTATATGTGTGTATAGGTGGGTGTGTATTTGTGTGTATATGTGGGTGTGTATTTGTGTGTATATGTGGGTGTGTATTTGTGTGTATATGTGGGTGTGTATATTTATATACACACCCACATTATATTTATATAATGTACATTTATATATTTTCACATAAATAAATAACAATTATGTAATTTGAAGTTGATATGGAATATAACAGACCAGAATTAAGCTATTAGTAAAAATGTATTAAAACTATATGTATAGTATATGTAACATATGTGGTACATAGTATATACATTTAAATACACGGTGTAAATATATGGTCCTGTGTCATCTAGAGTTTAAATTCTTATTAAAATGCTTTCAGGATCTCTAAAACAAAAGTGGAAAAATAAATCTATCTAGAGTAAATCTTTTATATCCATGGTAAATCAGGCTGTATGTCTTTACATGATGACGGGTCCTTGTGGATGAAGACTGATCCTCATGTCTGTTTAAGGACTGATGGACCGTGCCGTGAGGAGGGCATGACGGGCCAGTGTGTTTTTATCGTACTACAGAAACGGTCATTACTAACGGTCACTATACGGCGCGGGTCCTTACAAATAAAACAAAGTACTGACTGTATTTATGGTTGCATGAGTAAAAACCTGCGGTAGCTTCAGCAGGCTTCTTTCACGTTAGCTGTTAGCTGTTAGCTGTTAACTGCAAAGCTATTGCTGTGTCGTCAGGTCCGCCGTGGCGAGTTCTTCACTCTCTCGTAGCTTACAAACGACTTGACTCCTGAGAAGTCTGTGCCATCTTTAACATGTTAGAAGCCAAAATAAGTCCACATATCTGCTATGAATGCAGCAGAAGCTGCAGGAAGTCTCACGTGATCTCGTTGTCTAAGCAGAGGAGAAGAAGGAACAGTAAACTACCTGCTGCCAACTAGTGGTCAGGGGGTGAAATTACACCACAAAGTACTAGCAACGTAAAGTATTAATTAAGAAAATATTGATACTGCATTTTAAAATATCGATACAATATTGCACCGTTAAATATCGGGATACATCAGTGTATCGATATATATACCCCTAATTTTAACCCACAGTGTGTCAGACTGAAAGAAAATGAAGGCCATATCAGGGACATATGAGGACACAGAGTGGGTCATGTTTGATTTTCCTTCCTGGTTTCTAGGATTTTTCTGTCCTATCAGTAGTCAGAGAATGCTCCACAAGCTCAAAATTCATGGGTGTAAACAAACAAAATGGCAAACTGTAGGAAAAATGATGAAGTTGGCTCTAAAAGATGGGATCATGAGACAGAGGTAAAGTTTGTCAAACGCTACATCCCGACTTTAGGACACGTCATCGATGGACTACCAAGACGGACGGAGAAAAAAAGGACAACTGACGTACTTCAGGAACCCATTAAATATCTTACATAAGCATGAATGCAGCACATCACTCTTAATCTTTGGATTAACAAACAAATAGTTCAGTAAAAACAGTAGATCTGTTTACCATCTGCTTTCAGTCATCACAGTGTTGAACCACCGCGTAGAATTGGGAGGCGTCCATTTTTTTAGATCTTTTCTTTTACAGCACCAATCCACAACCAAAATTATCTGAGGACACTTTACAAAGAGGGCAGGTCTAGACCGTGCTCTCTTCAGTGAGCTACCATAGCAAAGCTCAGCATTAATCACCATGAGCTCCGGTTCTTAGCCCTGTTACAGGGGTGACCAGAAACTTCCCTGAGGGGGCAGGAATGCCGAGCAGACTAGAGTCGTGTTGACAGCCCTCTGCTGAAGCTTCCAAGAAATTCCCAACAGTATGCCGTATCCCAACCAGTTGGGGACAGGTCAATGAAGCCCTTACCAGTGTGCATGTGCAAGCACAGCGATGATACCTATTACAGAGGTGCTGCTGGTGAGTTATACCTGCTTTCAGGTAAACTGAGTTACACCAGGACAGAAGATCAAATGAAAATATATTTTTCTCCCTATTTTCTTTCTTTCTGCATAAGACACATGCACTCTTGAACCCTTAAAGAAGAAATATAAGGATTAATGATCCACGCTTATCAATCAGGCTCTATGAATATGAAGTAATGCTTCACATGCTTTAAAACAGATAAAGGTTGGTATAAAATATTGTTTTTTTGTGCATCAGCGCTGAGCCCTGTCCAGCCACGAGGGAAGCTTATAAAAAAGTAAGTACCTTCTAGCTTCATGTGCATATCCCAAAGAAGGGGTTTACATTTAAACATTTATAACATTCAATACTTAACAGCGCCTCGTGTTGCTGCTGCAGCACACGCTCAGTAACAGTAACCTTCAGATCATTTCCTACCACCGCACTAAAGAAGAATTCATGTGTTTTTAAAGTCCTACATCATAACCAGCAGTACACGGTAAACTGGACTTGAGCTGATATAGTCTGACTACTTTTACACCGCAGGGCACACCTTTGACTCCTTTCACTCTACATTCACACACTGATGGCAGAGGTTGCTATGGAGAACTGACCAGCATTGTTAGCTAATCCTTCCAAACGCATTCATGCCATTCATACGCCACTGATGCAGCAGCGGGAGCAAAAAGACACATCATACATGACTGCAGGAGCTGACTGAACCTTCTGACTGAGGGACCACCAACTACCTGCTGATCCACAGTCACCCCCGGTTTGAATGTTTTTACTCTAAAGAAGAGCGCTGTACCAGAGCGTGTGCGGTGTAAAGATGCACACGTATGTTTGAGCCAGTTCTTTTCACACCTGGACCTGTTAGCCTGACATCATTAGCACGACCTCTGTTATCATTTTAGCATCCCCTTCACACACACACACACACACACACACCCACACACAGTGGAGCTGCTGCTAGAAATAGACACACACTTGAGGTCTTTATTATAGCCAGGCACATATTACACAGCACTATCTTTATGATGGTAGTTGGAGCACTGAGGCAGCTTTTTTGGATCCCCCAGGGTACAGTTTGGCTGTGTTAACACCCATTCCTACCACTGTGTCATGAATGTCTGTCAACAAACAGCAAAAAAAAAAAGACAGCACAGCTCAGTCTTAGCATTAGGAACGCTGCAGTGATCAAAATTTAAAATATGACTGAAACTTGACGCTATGCACTGACATTATTGGACTCAGACTCACAGTGTTTCCCATACATTCATTTATTTGTATAATAAATTAGGCCCGCCACAAATAGATTCTGGCGCTACCTGTTCGCCCTGACTCTGTGAATGTAGCGTGTCGTTAAAATGACTATATTGCAAATATCCAAGTATAAATTCTATGGAAGTTTTGAGCTGCCAGGGTGCATTTCTCGCTGGAGTTTCGCTTCTCCCATTGTCCCTGAATGCATCTCTCCCAGCAGAGAGCTGTCTTTTTCTCCTCCGCCCATCCAGAAAACTCCTGCACATGCAGCCGTATTTTTTTGTTTTTATATCAGCGGCGAGAGAAGTAAGGGAGAAGAAGGTAAACAGAGCAGCATGGCGAGTTAGCGGCTAGTTAGATGACTTTTAAGATGGACAAGGAGAAAACAGCGCTGGATCTGCAGCGCTGAGCAGTCATTCAACTTTGAAAAAGATGAGGTCAAACTCACACAGTATTCGTTGAAATGCACCGCAAGATGACTCCAAGTTAACAGCGGCAGTAACCCAACACGCCGCTAAAGACATGAGCCCAGTGTTGTTGAAAAGCCAGGATTTAAAAATCTCATAAAGACACTTAACCCAGAATACAAGATTTGCCTGGGTGCGATTTTATTAAAAATCCAGTAGAACGGTGTATTTTAATCACCAAACTAGTGTCATCTGGGGCTAAATTAAATACAGCCCCCCCCACCCCCGGGCAACCCACCACCACGAACAGATTCCGGTCCTGTGGGAAACACTGCCTTACCAACATAAAATGACAGGGTGCGATAGATCATTCAGCCAAAGGCCACATCAGCACCTTTGCCATGAATCATTTGGTCTGTGGAATCAGCAGGTTTACAACCTGGCAGGACTTTGGAACAACTTTCTACAAGCACGACAACTGACAAATTCTGTCTTCATGTTCCCAACAGATGACTCTCCTCCACAACGCAAAAACCTCCATCACTACACCTCTAAGGACTCATTCAGAATATTGAGAACATTAAGAGTTGGACGGCCATGCTACACATAAACAAAAGGACCTGGAAACTTCCTCCAGGATCGGCATAGGACTCTTTATGAAAACAGCCCACCAAAATGTGATCCTTCTAGTTAGAGCTATGTTGTGCCTCCTCTTTCTTCTCCTTCCTGGCTCAGCATCAATCTCTCTGACAAGTTAATGAGTCCTCTGCTTCCATCCCTTCCTCTGCAGTCGCTCATCTACGGCAAGCCTACAGATTCAATCTGATCAGAGTCTGTCCTGTTTAGACTAGCAGCCACAGAGTGATTCAGGGCGTGAGGTGTTCATGGACTCCCTGGAAAAAGCCCCGCTAGAAATTAACACTACAACAACAGTGTGGAGCAGAACTGATACTGGTGCTGCTGCTATCAAATCCAGGTGTGTTTCCTGCTAAACTTTCCGGCTAAGGTAGCTGGCACAGATGGAGGTGTTTCTCAAATAAACATCTGCTTCATTTCCTGTTTAAAGGGGTCATTTCTGGGCATTTGTGTTGCCTTTTAAAGATTATATAGGATTAGATTAATCAGTAATGTCTGCACCTCATCATCTACTCTCATCTACTCATCCCTCTGCCTCTCTTTCACATCTACTCCTGCTGTCTCTCTCTCTCTCTGCGTTCTTCATCTGAATCTCTCCATCTGTCTGAGCGGGCCGTAAAACTGTCCTGGGGTATTTCAACATAGCAACAGTATCTTTACTTACAGCCATGCAGACTGAGATGTGTGATAAGCACATGTTTGTAATGAATGTCTGAAGTGTGTGTCTGTTTCTAGCAGCAGCTCCACTTCCTGTGTGTACAAATGTTATAACAGTGATAAGAGAACTCCTGCTGCTGCTGCTGCTGCTGATGATGATGACGATGATGATGATGATGTCAAACTACCAATGAAAAGTGCAGCACTCCCTAAAGCTGCACTCCTGTTTGTAATGCGGTCATCATCAAAAAGAGTTTAAAGCACCTTAATTCTTCTTTCTGGGGTTGGATCAGAGAAGAGAAATGATCTGAGGTTTACTGTTCCTGAGCCTACGCGCTGCCTGTAACATCAGGCACAATCAAAACCTGCATAACATGGTCAAGGGCGCAGGGGTCCTGGAACCAATCACAGGGCTGACATGTAGAGACAGTGCAGGCATGCTCACATGCACACCGACCACCATTAACTGACCTACTGAGCATGTCTTTTGGAGGAAACCGGAGCACCGGAAAGAACCCGTGCATGCACGGGGAGAACGTGGAGACTCTGCACAGAGAAGCCCGGACTGAGTTTTGAAACCTGGAATATTCTCTCTGTGGGGAGCAGTGCTAACCCCACAATTCATCAAACACCATTAAATCATCGAATGTTTTTAAAAACTAAATTAGTGTTAACCTTGATCTGTTACATCGGTAGTTGGTGGTTGATTTAGGGCTAAAGTGTGTAGCTTTTTATAAACATCCTTAACGGCCGAATGGAGCTCACCATTGACACACAATAAAAATTTAAATATAAATAAATCTACCTGCTTAAAATCCTAGGAAACTTTCTCACCTTCATAAATCCTGTGTAATAAGTGTGGATTATTTGTTCCATTTCCTCTTAATGAGCAGGAAAACAAGAGTGCATACTTCACTCAGAGAATGAGAGAAAGAAGAAGAGAACATGTGATCTGATCCTCTGACACGCCTCACTACAGAGACATCAGTCTGCTCTCGTCTACAGATTCTTTAGTAATTCTCTAAACCTGAAGCAAACATGTTAAAAACCCTGCTGAGTACGTAAAGGAGCAGCCAAAACACTGAATATTAAAGCAGTCAACTTCTACACAAAAAGATTAAAATAATTATCTAAAAATCTCACCAAATATGAGGACAGAAAAAAGGCGCCTTTAATTTTCCAAGCGATCGGCTTTTGATGGACGTCAGCTCTGAGATGAATTACCTGTTAGTCATTAGTTTCTCTCATTAGTGATCATCTTTCTGTGTAAAACTATGGAGCATACATACACAGCTCCTTCATTTTAAAACAGCACCTCAAACCCCAGGTTCTGCTTCAGAAGACATCCAAGGTTTGCCCAGACACATTTTATCAAGCAGGATTTTTCACACAGTATGACCAGAAAAACTGATAGCTGCAGTCATCAGGGCTGGAGAAAGCAAAGTTTGAATGTGCGTGACATGAACCTGAAGCATCAGGACTGAATTCTTCTTAAATGAACGCTGCGGTCTTCACAGAGGCAGAGAAATCTAGCAGAAAAAGGTTCTAATTATCAAAATAGAACAATGAAGTCGTGGTTGAACCCATGTGAATTATGAATTAACTGTGATTAACCAAACTACAATCACACACTCCACACCCAGGCCCGATTACTGCCAGACCTGATGAATCCAGAAACCCTTTAAAAAGAACCGGTCTGACAGTGAAGGAGGCTGAAAGATCTCCAACACATCATTGAACAGATGAGAACCAGAGTCACTGACATCTACCAGTCTGAAAGGCTTAAAGAGGCATTTCTAAGGTTGTGGGACTTCATGGTGAGAGCCATTATCCACAAATGGAGAAAACTTGGAACAGTGGTGACCCCTCCCAAGAGTGAGCAAGATGACACCAAGAGTGCATCAAGGACTCATCCAGGAGGTCACAGAGGACCAGATGGAGAAACAGTCATTGACATCTATCAGCCTGGAAAGGGTTAATCAGTCTCTTACTGCTGAATCATGAACGCTGACCATAACTGAGCGTTGATGTTGTTCTGGGTTTCTTTTTGTGGTTTTAAGTCTGAGACGATTCAAAGAAACAGCCGTGGCTCTGACTGTGGTCAAAAAGGGCTTAAATACTCCCTGAACTCACTGTTAATGTGACTCTGCTGAAATCCTCATCATTCAGTGAAGAGAACATGCAGTTTCTGACAGGTTGTTTAAAAAAATCCCAGATGCTTTGATTGTGAAACAGCCATATCAAGACATAAGGTTCTTCTGGTAGCAGCTTAAGAACTCTGCAGAAGAGAACTTAACTTTGGACCCAGATCCATCTACATGCTCCAGCACTGAGAACTGAACTGAAGATCTCTCTCTGATCTTCTGCACAGACACGAGTTCAGCAGACTTGCTTGAATGAGGAGAAGAATCCATAGCTCTAGTAAAATCCAGAATTCCTTTCAACTGGAAAACCACCATGCCATAGTGTTACCACAAAGATAAAAAAGAGAAGATCAGACTTCATAGAACAAAGAATGTGGCACGACAGAATTTCTGTGTAGAGAAACGATAATAAAATGCCAAAGTTTTATGTCAGAGCTCTGCCAACCATCACAGTCAGAATAAAATCAGAGCTTTTTAGAGTCTACAAAGAGAGAAATGGTGGCAGAAATTAAATAGCTCTGTTGAAGTCTGGAGGAGTCGGACCAGTGGCAGCTGATCAATAGGGGGCGCTGGGGCGCTAGGGCCCCCCCCCCCGCCTATCAGATCTTAAGATCATTGAATAGATTTTCTAAACATTTGCTTTAAATATCAATAAATGTAAATGAGTATAGATAAAGTCTTTCATGCGCTGTATAAATATGATTTATTGAGAGAGTAAAATGTGTAATAAGTCAGTAGATCACAAACGTTCTAAGTGTTTGCTTTACTTCCTGTTCACTCATTTCCTCCCTGGGGCGCTGGGCTCCTGCGCCCACAGCCTTCCATAGACCGCCGTTATAAGCTGCACGTGCACGTTCGCTCCTCTTCAGTACCAGAGATAGGAGCTCTGTGGGCGCAACACGACGGCGCCCCCAAAAGAATTACCACTAACCACTCATCAGACCCCAACAGGCGGCAGCAGAGAGATACGCCCGTTATTAAAGACACACAGAGGAAGTCATGCTTGCTGCCAGAAACGGCGTCTGTGTTCGTTGTTTAGCTCATGGAGAGATGCTAGGAAGACAGTTAGCAACACGCAAACAGAAAAGTCAGCCGAGTGTTTCAGAATAAGGTCTTTAGAGAGGAGGACACTGGAGGAGAAACTTCAAATAAAGAGCGTGGACCTGAGCGGCCAGATGTCAGGATGAAGCTACCAAGCTGTGACAGAGGGACAGATGTGACTTGTGCTGTTCACACTCTCAGAAGAAAATCAGATACGAGTCACATTTGAGCAAACTAATCAGATTCAGGTCACTTTTAACTGCAGTGTGAACACAGCATTAGTAGCTATAGATAGTTTAACCCAGCTTCTACTAAATGCATGCGTATGAAAAAATAAGGGAGAAAAGCTGTTCATCAGCTAGCCTCTTAAATCAGTGCTGGACTCTTCTAGACTCTGGTCCCCCTTCATCCACCCTGCTGAACAGGTCTCCCATTACAACCACATGTGCCTGGGTCTGTGTCTGATTATAAATACCCAGGAATCTTGATTGATATTTCTGTCTTTTCAGCTCCTTATTGAGCAACTTTTTCAGAAGTTAAAGTTGTGGCTGAGCTTTGTTTTTTTCTTCTGCTGCACAGAAACGGCTTGTTTCTGCCTCTTATACTCCTCTAATTGATTATGATGATGTTTTACATGTGCATGCATCTTCCCTATGTGTAAATACCATACTGTAATGGTCGCTACATTTTTTTGAGTAGCTTAAAGGTGTTGGAGGAAGACTGTAGATGTTTGACTGATGACTTTCTGCTGTGTGACTCAGGATTTTGCAGATCTTTGTCGTGTTTCTTTTCCATACCTTTACTAGATGTGCTGCTGCCCATCTTGGCCAGGACACTCTTAGAAATGAGATCTCCATCTCAGTGATTGGTTAGCTAAAATTCAAATACCAATAAATCTGGCTGGACTTGTAGAAGATGGTCTGAAGGACTTGATCAGCCAAGCCTTGGGAAAAAACCTTTAACAGAGTCTAGGGATCATACTTGCTTTGACATCCCAACTTTCCTCCATCTCCACTGATCTCCTGCTCTTCCCTTCCTGTCCCCTATCTGACTTTAACATGTCATCAGGATCACATGACAGCAAACAAGCCACTGAAGCAGATTCCACATTAAAAGTACCCTACGATGTCTCTGATTTCATGCTGTTTTTAAAAATTCAATGCATTAAAACGCGTTGGATGACTGTCATCTCTGTGTATTTATCCACCAGCTCTCCTCATTTAAAGTGAGAACACATCCATCTGTAGCTCCACATGTGTCTGTCAGTCAGACACAGAGATTCAATCCCACAAACAGAAGCTCCATCTGTGCCGTGCAGCCAGCCTCCCTTTGTGTCCTCTGTCTTGGCAAACTTCAGTTTTATCAAAGTATGCAGGACAGGCCCTCAGTGGCCCCCACATCAGACAATACACTCCACACAGTCCACATCACACCCACACTGCAGCGTCACCCGCATGCCGGGCTGCTGAGCTCCACGTGTGTGAGCGAGATGTGAGGGTGGATGTGACCTGCATGACGGACACGTCCACAGCGAGAGAGTGAGTCAGAGAGAGAGGAGGGGAGGAGGCGAGGAGAACCTTTGTACTGAAACTTCAAAAGCATTAGAGGATCCACAGGGAACATCCACATCTCCTTCATCCTTCCCCACCCAAGTCCTCCAATTTGATTGGCTGTAACTGGAACGAGAAGCACGTTTCACCTTGACATCAGAAACTTAGGAAATAACGGATGCAAACAAGAAAATAAGGTTTCATAGTGAACTGGTTCCCAAGCTGCAAACAGTAAATGGAAAAAAGGCTTCATGTTATTGTGCCAAAGTTTTTAACTTTGATTAAACTAATTCTGAAGTCCAAAACAGACGAGATGAAGCCATGATTACCATACAGTACAATACAAGAACTTTATTTATCCCCAAAGGGAAATTCAGTGGTCTGGGAGTCTCATCTGTTTACGGTAGAATTATAAAGTCTAATAGCTGATGGTATGAAAGATTTTCTAAATCTTTCTGTCCTGCAGCGCAGGGATAGGAGCGTCCACCACCGTTGTTTCTTTGCTCATTGAGGGATATGAAGTGGATGATCCATGTTTCTCAGAATGGCCTCCACCTTGCTCAGTGCACGTCTCTCCACCTCATCCTCCATTGAGTTCAATTTGATTCCGACCACAGAGCCAGCTTTTTTCACCAGTTTGTTCAGACGCCTTGCATCCTTGTGTTTTCCACTGCCTCCCCAGCAGACTGCAGCATAAAACAGAACACTTGCCACCACAGACTGGTAAAACATCTGCAGCATCTTACTGCAGATGTCAGTAGTAGTAGTAGTCACTCATACCAGAGTCACAGAGGTGTTGTTTTTGTATTTAGGGGCTCGGGGCAATGACACGAGCCACTATTGTTCTTCCATTCATTTCTTTTTTTTCCTTCTTTATTCATCTTCCGGACAAAATTTCGCCATGCTACTCCTCCTAGGGCTTTGAGAAAACCCCTGCAAATTATACATCAAAACGTGTGGTTTGTTCCCGATTGGTGTGCTATGACTTTTCTAAGAGATTCGCCAATTTTTCGCAGTTATTTGCAAAAAACTGCAAAAAATGTCCCATCTGAAATGAATGGGGAGAGGGACAATGAAACCACAAACACAGGGTTTTTTACCACCCCTACTGCTTCGCCGTACTTTCACCTACAGAGATCATTCAAACTTTAAAACGCAGGTATTTTTGTCCTGTCTTCAGGAATGTCTTTGTTATGATGATGGGGTTTACGGTTTTCGATAGGCAAGTCTTCAAATCTCCTGTGCGTTGAGTGAAAATCATGAAAAATCACCCTGCTAGAGTGGGTGATGTCATCACCCCAGAGTGTGAGAGAGCCAACACATCAACTGAGACTTTTGCGAACAACTAGTGACTACGGCCACAAATCTAACACCACACACATAAAAAATATATCAAAATGGAGGAAATCTTGTCCCGCTACTGTGGAACCAAGAACCAAAGCCATATCATGTGCAGTTTTGGCGTGAGAGGACCAACTGTCCCAAGAAAATGGACATCTCGGCCATCTGCTGCAATGTTACCGAATCGGATCCATTTCATTTCAAAGTCAAAAAGATGCCCGTGTTTAGATCGCCCTCCTGGCCTCATTTCTTGCACAATCAACACCAAAATTACATCACAGCTAGTTCCAAGCCTGCGGATGCTCACGCCGAAATCTGTTTGATGATACCATTTACGGTTTTCACACACGGAGAGGAGAAAGAGACTGTGTTCACAAGCAAAAATCACCCAAAACTACTCTCTGCTGCCTCAGGTGTAACTGATCTGTAATCAGTGATGCGTAACTGTGCAGGCATTAATTACCATGGCAACAGCAGCTCTGGTGCTTTGATGATGTCATCCTTGATTGACACACAGATACAGCCCTCAATGAGCTCTGATCACGCACACACATGGAGCTGTTCCAATAAAGCAGCCCATTTAAACAATGCTGTAACAGGATGGTGGGTGGCTTCTCATCCACATACAGTCCCAGGGTGATCTGCACCAGCTAATCAGGCCACATGACTAAAACACATGAATGAAGTCTCCTGTAATGTACAGTGTTTCTCAACCATTTCACCGTGTCATTGTCCAGCTACATGCTGCTTCAGCTTGGACTTGGACATGACCTTGTAATGACAAGTTGGGCTATTGTCATAAATGGCCTTGCGATGAAACCGGCACAGCCCCCCGAGCCCCTCTCGCGATCTCCACTTGAGGAAATTGTCTAGTATTATAGTGTTAAACTGCTGATAGACCAGAGCACCATGGTCTGAAACCATGACTCAGAGCAGGGGTTCTCAACCTTTTCAGCCCACAACCCCCAAAATTAAGGTACCAGAGACCAGGGACCTCCACTGTACCTGAAGGTGGATGAACAGCCATGCATATTCTAGAATAGTCATGTGGAGACGAGGCCGTTAAACTGCGCTATTTTAGATTTTACCTGAATAATAACCAGTTTTATGAAAGAAACAACTCTTCATTCATTTGTGTAGTAAGTAGTCCTTTTAAAAATGTAAAAAACTGCTAAAATGGGTTAATAATGGCAAAAAATGGTGGGAAAGGAAGTGAAATTAGATTTTAAAAGTAGCAGAAATGGCTTAGAAATGCAAAAAATGTTTAAAAAAGTGGCAATAAAATAACCCCCCCCCCCCAAAAAAAAATGTCAAGAATTGGTGAAAGTGGCAAAAACGGGCATATTTAGTGGTAAAAGGGAATTCAAAAGTGTCTGAAAAGGTGTTCAAGTGGCAAAAATAGCTGGGAATTTGGTGAAATGGGATGAAAATTAATATAAACTGGCAAAAAAGGGTTAGCTGAGGCAGAAATAGTGAGAAATGGGCAAAAATAGGCATATCAAATTGTTAATTGTGGCTTATAAAGTGATAAAAGGGGTTTTTAGTGGCAATAGTGTGTCAGCAGAGCCAACAATAGGCAGACAGTTGCGACATTTGTCTTAGAAGTGTCATAAAAAGGCAGAGAAAAAGTGGTGGAAAGGGTTTAAAATGACAAAAATGGTTATAGGTTGCAAAAATGGTGGGAAAAAGTGTTAAACATGGGATAAAATGAGGCAAAATTGGTGTTAAGTTCTCCTGTCCGCGGCCACTTCAACCAGCTCCTCTGGGAGGATACTGAGGCGTTCCCGGGCCAGCCCGGGTCTGCCCTGGGGTCTGCTCCTAGATGGACGTGCCTGAAACACCTTCCCAGGGAGACGTCTGGGAGGCATCCTTACAAGATACCTGAACCACCTCATCTGGGTCTTCTCAATGCGGAGGAGCAGCGGCTCTACTTTCAGTCTCTCTTGGATGTCTGAGCTCCTGACCCTATCTCTAAGGCTGAGCCCAGACACCCTGTAGGGAAAGCTCGTTTCAGCCGCTTCTGTCTGCGATCTTGTTCTTTTGGTCAGTACCCACAGCTCCTGGCCATAGGTGAGGGTTGGAACATAGATCCACCGGTAAATCAAGAGCTTTGCCTTCTGGCTCAGCTTTCTCCTCACCACAACGGACCGGTATAACCCCCGCATCACTGCAGACACTGAACCGATCTGTCTGTCAATTCCCTGCTCCATCTTTGCTTCACTAGTGAACAAGACCCAGAGATACTTGAACTCCTCCACTTCGGGCAGAGTCTCTCCTCCGACCCGGAGTGGGCAGTCCACCCTTTTCCGGCTGAGAACCATGGCCTCAGACTTAGAGGTGCTAATCCTCATCCCAACCACTTCACACTTAGCTGCAAGCTAGTCAGTGTTCAATGAGGCCAACAGGACCACATCATCTGCAAAAAGAAGAGACGAAATCCTAAGGCTACCGAACCTGACACCCTCCACCACTTGACTGTGTCTACAAATTCTAAAAAGAGTTATGAACAGACCCGGGGACAAAGGGCAGCCCTGGCAGAGTCCAGCCCTAACTGGGAACAAGTTCGACTCACTGCCTCTCGCTTCGACAATACAGAGATCGGATAGCCAATAACAGAGCACCCCCTACAAGATATCTCTGGGAACACGGTATTAAGCTTTTTCCAGATCCACAAAGCATATGTGAACCGGTTGGGCAAACTCCCATGCTCCCTCCAGAACCCTCACGAGGGTAAAGAGTTGGTCCAGTGTTCCACAACCAGGACGAAAACCCATTGTTCCTCCTGAATCCAAGGTTCGACCAACAGCGGGACTCTCCTCTCCAGCACCCTGGAGTAGACTTTACCAGGGAGGCTGAGGAGTGTGATCCCCTGTAGTTGGAGCACACCCTCTGGCCCCCTTTTTAAAAAGGAAAATGCAGGAGAACATGTACAAAATGACTCAATGACGTCCCGGTTAATGTGACTGGATTTTAAACTCTGAGTTCTTGTCAAGCTGCTTTCTCTGTTTGGAAAAAAAAAAAAAAAAAAAAAACAGGGTTAAAACTGTAGCTATGATTTTCTTAAGAAACCAGCACAGCGGATGCTGCTGATCACCCAATCACAGCTGGGATTGACTCCAAAATACTGCAACCCTGAACAGAATAAGGTGGATGCATGGATGAGCTCAAACTACTTTGTTATGCTTTTACTTTGTAATTTGTACTTTTTTAACCAAACAGTTCTCACTTCCTCTTCAGAAAAAGCCGTCTTTTATTTAACCGGACACACCAGACGGACGGTTTCATTCATACACTGCATGCATACACAACCACCTGTGAAACATCACGTACAAAGTATTTGGGAAGGGCGGGACTTTCAAAAACTTCTCTGGGTGTGATAGGACACATTTTTCGACCATAATCATTACGGCCAATCAGAGCAGAAGGTAAAATGAGGTAGGCACGTGCAGCTCCCGTAAGTAATGTGAGCGTGGCAGGCAGTCGCCATCGCAGTGTGGGAACGGCGGAGCTTATTGGTGGATAAAACTCACACTGAGGCCGGTCTGGAGAAGTGCAAAAGCATCTTCACTAAGAAGGGCTTCAGGTGTGGTTCTTTGCTCCTCTTTCAAATTAAGAAACGCTGCTCAGTTCTGATTTCAAAAATCAAATAAAATGGGCTTCTCATCTGGAAACTCCTCACACCAAACTGCACAGATACTTCGATTCATGCGACCTGACACTGCACACCTGTCCAACACCTCTGGAAAAACATTAGAGACATGATCACAGATCATTGGCTGCCACATCCCACTGTCCCTCCCTCTGTTTGTTAGGAGACCGATCTTCATTCAAACTAGACCCATGGCCTTTTACTTCTCGTGGCTCTATCGCCTCAAAAACTACCCTCATGAACTGGAAATCACAGAAGTCCATACACACCACACACTGGAAAAACCTGATCATAGACTAAATCTGTAGAAACTCCTCTGACAGTGACCATGATCATAACTGTATCTGGCATTCATTCACTGCCTTTCTACAGTCATGACCCACAGCAAACTGTTGTCACATCAACCTCTACAGTATTCCAGCACCTCCATCCCCATTCCTCTGAATCACTACTTCATTCATTTTTAACTTTCTTTAATGCCTGACCACCAATAAGCACCAGACACATATATAATAATAAAACAATGATCGTTTTATTTTCTTGTTTTTATTAATTGTTGTACCACACACAGCCAACACTCTGACAGACAAAAACATAAACAAACACATTTTTATAACATGTAGGTAGAGGTACAATAAATCTCCTAAACTGATTTTTGTTATTAGTATTATCTTTTATTATTATTATTATTATTATTTTTTGTTGTTGTTTTGTTTGTTTTCTGGTTGGCATACACAGCAATGGCTTTATATACTATTCTGTTAAATGATTAATATTATTGTTGTTATTATTGTTGTTGTTCTTGATGTTGTTGTTGTTGTTATTATTATTATTTTCATATTATCATTGCTATATTATTATTATTATTATTATTATTATTATTATTATTATTTTCATATTATCATTGCTATATTATTATTATTATAATATTTTCATATTATCATTGCTATATTATTATTATTATTATTTATTTCATATTATCATTGCTATATTATTATTATTATTATTATTATTATTATTATTATTATTATTATTAATTTCATATTATCATTGCTATATTATTATTATATTATTATTATTATTATTATTATTATTATTATTTTCATATTATCATTGCTATACTATTATTATTATTATTATTATTATTATTATTATTATTATTATTATTGCTATATTATTATTATTAGTATTATTATTATTATTTATATTATTATTATTATTATTATTATTATTATTATTATTATTGATATTATTATTATTATTATTATTATTATTATTATTATTATTATTTATATTATTATTATTATTATTATTATTATTATTATTATTATTATTATTGCTATATTGATATTATTATTATTATTACTTTTATTATTATTATTATTATTATTATTATTATTATTATTGCTATATTATTATTATTATTATTGCTATATTATTATTATTATTATTGCTATATTATTATTATTATTATTATTATTATTATTATTATTGCTATTATTATTATTATATTGCTATATTATTATTATTATTATTATTATTTTTATTGCTATATTATTATTATTATTATTATTATTATTATTATTATTATTATTATTATTGCTATATTATTATTATTATTATTATTATTATTATTATTATTATTGCTATATTATTATTATTATTATTATTATTATTATTATTTCTATATTTATATTATTATTATTATTACTTTTATTATTATTATTATTATTATTGCTATATTGATATTATTATTATTATTACTTTTATTATTATTATTATTATTATTATTATTGCTATATTATTATTATTATTATTATTATTATTATTATTATTATTATTGCTATATTATTATTATTATTATTATTATTATTATTATTATTATTATTATTATCTAAAGTAGTTTACTTCTCTTGCTGCTGGGAGTGCTAAAACACCACAGTATTATGTAATTCATCCATAGCTATGGTTATGATTTTTACTGTCATCATGAACAACATGTTTTCTCTTCTTTTCCGTGTATTTGTTCATGTCTCCACCACACTATCTCTGAACTTATTATGACTGTTATTTTTAGTTTTATCTATGTATTGTATCTCCATGGCTGCCACATCCAAAGACACCAAAAATCCCTATTCTGATTGTACTATTATTACTATAATTACTATTACTATTATTGTTGATACTGTTATTATCATTGTTGTTGATGTTTTATCCATAATATGTATAATAGTCATGTATTTATTCCTTTTTCATTGACTCATTTCTTTATTATTTCTTCCTGTTCTATTCACCTGACACTGCTCAAAGATACTCTCTATTACTCTCACACATATTAACACCCCATATTCAAAATTATTCACATTGATGTGTATATTACATATTACATCAGTAATTATCAACCTTCCCTATTATAAGTGCTATTATTATTGCTATTACCTCCACCATGACTCTCTCTTCACCACCACCAACACACCTAACTGTCAAAAACTCCACTCACCCAAAAACCTCCTCTTATTACAACTACTATTATTTTCATTTTCTTATCTTTTTCCCTCTTGTCAACCACACCGGTCCTCTATAAACACAAAACAGAAAAATACATTATGGGGGGTAGTGACAGTGACAAGTATGAACATTTAAGCAAAATGGAAAAAATATCAAGAAAAGCTGGAAATTCAACTGTAGACGCCAGAGGATGTTGTTGTCCCCTCCTGGGTCTGCTGTCTTAAATGCCTCAAGCATTTGCACGCCGTTTCTGTCCTCTTTCTTTTTTACATCTTTCCACATAGTACTGTTTGAATCTAGTTTCTCACTATTCTGGTATTGTTTATATCGTCTTGCATCACTATATAAAAAAACAAATAAATTAAAAATTAAAGATACATCAGAGCTTCAGGCAGTCATCGCCGCCCGAACCCTGCCTGCAGCTACCAGCTACTGTCTTCTCTTGCTGCTGATTGGTCCGTTCTCAGAGCACAGTTGCTTTAGACTGGAGCTTTGGGAGATGATCTGCCTGGTGACAGACATGAAATCTGGCCAAACCATCGACATTGCAAGGTTAACCAGGTCATGCAACATTAAAATATATTGCAATAACTTTTGGACCTTAATTGAATCAGGACGAATGTTTGTGAGCTGACAGTCAGCTACTTCTGCACAAGTGAGGAGAACAAGGTCATGCTGATCCAAGCAGGAGCACACACTGATGTCAGAAGTTTGTTTTCTCCTTTAGCAGAAGGACATTTCTTTATTACATCCATTTCTTTTATTTTGATCCACAAGTCTGACACTGTTTTGATTAAATGTGATTACATAACTACTGTTGTCTTCTGGTCTGTAAATCCTTCAGAATGCAGAAATACTACAGCTTTAATGATTTAGATTGGTTCTATTTTCTAATATTTAGATGACAAATGTAAGATTGAACTCACTTTTCATCCTTTATCTCTTATTCTAGCCTCCACACTTTATATTGATCATTAATGTGAAAAGCCACATTCTCCTTTCTTTCATATTCTACCACCAAAGCAGATTTACAGTTCAGACCTTTACTCTGGATTAAACAGGCCAAGAGGCAGTAGAGTCAGCCTTACCCTGATATTCTGACTCCGTGCCTTCCTACTGGACTGAGGTTTGTGGAGGGAATGTTGCCTTTAGTTTGTTTCAGTCTCATCTTCTGCTACTGCGGCCAAGCCGGTCGATCCTCCCCTCATCTTTTCACAGCTCACTTTTCCAGACGTCCTGGGCTTTGCCAAGAAATTCATTGGCAAACGTATGCCTTACTCTTAAGTTCTTTAAAGACAGTGAGGCTTCCCTTCTGGCAGACCTCCCACGCTGGTTAAACTGCACAGGCTTCTTCTCATTGGAGACATCCACTTTGACATCAGGAGTCTCAAGAGTTTCCTGCACACGCTGTCTGGAAAGTTTTGAGTCCATGGAGACCCCTAGCAACAGGAATGGGGCGATTTTACTGGGTCACCATTAACTGTGGTGTTAAATGTCATGCTTAATTAATCATAAAGACTATACTACACCGTTTGTTTGTATTCTCACACTCTAAACGACTCAATAAATGTAATAAAGTAAACTCACTAAAGCTAAACATCTCTCCACATGCCAACTAAAGCTAAAGCGTAGCCATCCTCACGATTAAGTGTGACATGCTCTGAATGCACTGAGCTCCATTTTGCCCTGGGCCCTGAGCCACAGTTAGTGAACTCCCAGCAGCAGGCTGACTGGTTTATATCCATACAGTCCTCAGCAGAACGTCGCAGCGCTCCAGCACCGCAGCAGTACATGGACTCTGGTTTTTGGCAGTTGGTTTGTTAGGAGGAATGCCACTCTATGGACATATGGAGGTCTGAATAATGAAGCGCTAAAAGTGGCATCTGGATGGACAGATGGTTGGCTCACCTCATGGAGTGACTGGGTATGCTGCTATTTATCATTTTCACTCAGTTCCACATCATGTGACCTGATAGTCCGATAAACAGCAAACCTCAGACGTCTATATATTAGCCTCCTTCACCTTGTGTCGTCTCTTACTATCAGCCAGGTATGAAGAAGGAGGGATTTTTATGTGACTCCTCTTCTTCATGTGTGAACATAGCTGCATCCCTGGAGGAGCAGATCTGCACAGCATTACTCCTCATCTGCCCTGCTCCCTTATTTCAGCCAGTCAATTAAAAATTCATTAGAATTAATCATGCATAATTATGTCACATCTGTTCATGACCAAAACATGTATGAAAGAGATCAAATCACAAATCTGTGCTTCGTGAAATTCATTCACTCATGCTCACTGGCTGCTGTGGTGGATGTAAATGAAACTTCAGTACGCTGGGGCCCACGAAAGCCCTAATACAACCACAACATGCACTTAAGTAATTCTCTGCTCTTTCTTATTTTTATTTCAAGCATATTTTGAGCCGCAAAGTACAATTATAATATGATAATATATATTATCATTATTATATGGTCTATAAACGTACTTTGAGGTCTTCCCACGTAGCATCAATGTCTACGAAGGCACTGATGAAGTCTTAAAATCAGGAAGCATGCAGCATACTGTTTGTAGTGTCCCCAGTTGATCCAACACCAGTTAAACCGTGACACTGATGGAAAACATTCGCTTTGGTCCTTATCCATTCCACTATCAGTGCTTTCTATAGTTTGGAGGAAAGACAAAATAAAATAACTAAAGTGTTCTTGGCTGAGCTGAGCTGGAGCTAGAAAGCTCTGATTCAGTCTGTCACATCTATTCTATATCCTCAATATAAATACAGATTCAAAAACTACATTTTCCTATTTCTATGTGACATTTGAACACATCATAACAGATAGAATACAGTCGTTTAATTTACTAAGGTTACCTGAAAGCATCATATTTTCTGTCCTCAGCTGGTGAAGTTCGCTAATTAACTTCTGTATTAATATTGTTCACAAACAGGACTGTCTCAGAGTTTTGGAGCAATTTTCAGCATTTATCTGAGCAGCTGAAGAAGAAAACTGCCCTGAAGCAGCTGAACAGAGCGGTATGACCAAGGCTTGATCCCGTGTTGTTGTTAGCGTCTATGCTAACATTAGCTTTCCCTGAAGGAGGAGCTTCAGACTGGTTGTGCTTCGGTGTAAAGACAGTTCATCCCTGCAGCATGTTCCCCAGCTTTGGTTTTATCTTCACTAACATTCTCCAGCTTTTTAAAAAGAAAACCACCATGAAGCAGACCTGGGTGTGTCTCCTCTCATCACTGCTGGCTGTGTCTGACCTAAACATCCGCGCTGGAGGACTGAGAGCCAGCTGGGGTCAAACTTAGTCATATCATTGAAATGCGTATTTTTCTAGCATGTTAAGGTTTCAGGATGAATCACAAGCGTAAACACGTTCGTGTTAACTGTCCTACTTTGAACGTTTGCAAACCAGAGGTGGCTTGAGCATCCTCAGAAAGATTCACTGCTGCAGCTGATTTAGAATTTCATTTTTCACAGATTTTTAACAGCCAATGAACTTTGAACTGGCTGTGTTGCTAAATGATCCAATAGAGAGGAAAAATCTTTAACCCTTTACCTACAGAGCCAGCGCTGGCGCTGTGTTTTATATGTCCTGAGTTTTATTACCGTAACTCTGTCAAAGTTTGTCCGATTTCAAAACTTCCAACGGTGTTGGAAAGCTGAGGATTGTGGGCATGCGCACCTATATGGTTCATTACGGTACTCGCACCCATGTGACATGGGCATTCATAACAATACACCAGAAGTTTCAAGAGACCACTACATGGATTCTCAACACCGTAACTCCTGGAAAGTTTGCTCAATTTAAAAAATTCCAACGCTGACAGAGAGCTGAGAATCTGTGCTTCCTGGCAACATATGATGTGTGGTATATATATTATGGTAATGTCGAACAGCACCGCGAAAACGGCAGCTTTGGCAGAAGACAAGTGAGAAAGGAGAGTGAAGGAAGAGAGTAAAAGGAGAGCGAGCGAGAGTGGTGTTTGGTTTTCAAACAATAGCGTTAGATGGTGGCATGTGTGCGTGTCTGTGTTTTATTACACACATTTATAATGTCAGGAAGACCATCAAGAGCGGTAAGACAGCCGCTACGGTTCATGGAGGAGGACAGCGATTTGGAGGATGCTTCTTCTGAACTGAGGTATGTGAAGAGCATATGTAGTTCTCTTTTACACACCCAGAGTCCTAGACTCCAAAAATGACTGCTGATTGTTCTAAACATGTATAGGTTCACATTTCAAATGTCAAATCAAAACTTCATGAACAATAACAACATTTCTTCTCATAAAAGCCATGAAAAACAAATCTGTTTTAGTGTTTTTCTTCTTTTAAACTGCTGACAATTCCATATAATGTGCAATAATCATTAACCAGATGTTGAAAAGTCAAGTTCAAGTACTCCTGGGAAAAGGGGCCAAAGCTCTCAGACTTAGAGCATTTCCTGACTATTTTACAGCCAGAATAACTAAATATGTCCAGATGGCCATTTTTAGACTCAGTGGGTAAAGGGTTAAATTGTGAAGGTTATACGTGTTCCAGACCATTTTTAGCTCCTTGTAGCACCCTATAATGTAATAAGAGTAATTTTCAAGTCATCAGCCATTAGAGTATAATTCAAATGTTTCTGATCAAACTTCATAATGATAACCTTCATTTTTAAAAAAGAAAATAAAAACTCAAAATGCACTGTTCCATATTATTAAGCACAACAGCTTTTTAAAACATTTTATAGGCTGTAAAGAAGTGAAAATGGTCATGTGTTGAATCTGCAGCATCAGGAGGTCATATTTACTGAAATCAAAGCTATTTCAATCAAAAACATCTGAACAGGCCAAGTCCATGTTAACATAGGAGCCCTTCTCTGATATCACCTTCACTATTCTTCATCCATTGAACTTGTGAGTTTTTGGAGAGTTTCTGCTTGAATTTCTTTGCAGGATGTCAGAATATCCTCCCAGAGCTGCTGTTCTGATGTGAACTGCCTCCCACCCTCATAGATCTTTAGCTTGAGGATGCTCCAAAGGTTCTCAGTAGGGTTAAAGGTCAGGGGAGGATGGGGGCCACACCATGAGTTTCTCTCCTTTTATGCCCATAGCAGCCAATGACACAGAGGGATTCTTTGCAGCATGAGATGGAGCATTGTCATGCTTGAAGATCATTTTGCTACAGAAGGCACGGTTCTTCTTTTTGTACCATGGAAGAAAGTGGTCAGTCACAAACTCTACATACTTTGCTGAGGTCATTTTCACACCTTCAGGGACCCTAAAGGGGCCTACCAGCTCTCTCGCGAGCTAACTATGGAATTTGTGAGATTAATCGTGATTAAAAAATTTAATCTATTGACAGCCCTAGACTTAACCAATAATGTAATAAAATATCTAATAATGTAATAAAATATCCAATAATGTAATAAAATATCCTGTTGGATATTATCTTGGACTGTAAAAGAGCTGACTGTCTTGTACAGGTAAACCTCATAATAAACTATAAGTATGACAGTATGTCAGCTGACCACTATGTTACTTGACCTAGAGTAAGATGTCAGCTTGACATTGAAAGTGATATAATAAGCATTTCTGAGTGGATATGTAGGCCTGTGTTTATGTCAGGTCTCATGTAATGTGTATGTAGGTGTTGTGAATGCTTATACCCTCTTCAAATGAAGTGATTGTTGGAAATCTGTGAAGTGAAGAGGTACGTTTAGGGAAGAGTTACCTGGGGTCTCCAGTGCTGCTCAGAAGCTTATCTGAGCTGGAATTCTGGTCTCCCAAGGAGGTAAGTCCATCACCCACTCAGTAAGACCAGGATGTAGTTGCATGTCCCTGAGTATTTGCACATGTGCATATGGCTGTGTGGTACTCAAGGTCTGCAATTTTACCCAATAGTCTTTCTGTTGTTTCAAATCCAGTGTAGATAACATTCTTAGATTCTTAAAACACAAAATGTAGAAGTCTGGACTGGAAATGAACATATTTATTACATTATCTGTCAAGTATTACATTATCAGGTTTGAAAAAATGTTATAACAACATCAGTCAGGATATTTTATTACATTATTGGTTAAGTCATTACATCATTGGGTTTTATCACATTTTCGACTGAGTTAAGGGCAAATTTTTATTACATTATCGGGAAATTATTACATTATAGGGTGCTACAAGCCTGCTGCAGAATGTAAAAAATCTCAGAGACCATACAGTAAGAAGGCGGAGACTACAAACGTTGGAATCTGGGCTGTTTCCAGTCCAAGTCGTGCTGCACACTATTAATATTCATTTCCTGCTGAGCCTAACAGAGCTTGCTATTTTCTTGTCAAAGAGGAGTTTCCCCTCCCCCCTCTCCTTTCTGATTCTCCCTCATTATTTCTCTCCTCTCTCACCTTCTCCCCTCCTCCGTCTCCACCTCTCGGGTCTTCTCTCCTGGTAGCCGGATTCTGGATCAAGGCAGCGCTCTGGTTTGTGTACGGGCTCATTATTCTGACTGACAGAGATTTACATATACAGGTTCTACGTGAGGGATCACAGAATCACACACATACAGTACGCTCTGTTGTTGTCTGCCAGGACCTCCATTTCCTGTGTGCTGGTTCTCTCCATTTTTATGCCGGTTAATAAATAATATGGAGCTGAACTTCTTCAGATACATAGTTCTTATGTTGACATATTGAATTTTAATATTTCATGACTTAAGATGAACTGATTACTTCTGAGATGGCTGAAATGGGCTAGCACTGACACTGACATGGCTCTGTCAGCTGTCAGTCAGTCTACTTAGCTCTGTAGTGCACTAAGACCTCCTACAGGTGGCAGCGTTACCTGATAAAAGGAGCTCAAAAGTTATCCTTATTCAGTCAACAACATGCTTTTACTTTCTTCAGCAGAGCAGAAAAAAAATGTCCAGAGGAGCAAAGCGACAAGAATCCTACAGGTAAGACAACCGGCGTTCACAACGCGATGCTTCATTCAATAGATGTGAGGAAATGTCTGCATTAATAAACACATTTATCATCAGAGTGAAGAAAAAACTAGAACCATTCAACAGGCTACACACTGGATGATTTTAAAAATGTGGGAGCCCACAGACATCAGGACGATATTAAACCCTTTTTCATCTTTGACCCTCTGAACGCACACACTAGACAACTCAGCCAGACTGATATCAGACTTGTTTGATATTCTGATTTGGGCCATGGGAGGCTACGACACGATTAGGAGAAGTAAAACAATCAAGTTGACACCACACACACACAAGGTTTATTCAGACAAATTATCGTTTACAATGAGGCTCCACTTGGGATACACACCCACGACCGTTGGGGGAGTCAAATCTCACCTCGGGCTTAAAATCCTGTAGCGACGTGCAAATAATCGAATCAATGAAAGGCAATAAGTCACAGAACATTAACTCAGCTGTAGTAATCAATGCCATGGTCTTATATCACTGAGAAAACAAAGTTAACCTCCAAACATCTGCATCTATCCACCATCCTTTCATGGATGCTGCATTTTACCAACCCAACATTAAACACATCACAGTGTAACATCACCTCGACTTGCTCAGTTAGCTAACTGTTAAAATGTCAAAAGCCCCTTTAACCCTTTAAGCGCCAAAGTCGCAAAATTGCAACAAGCAGTATTGCTGAATTAAACAGGCTGCATCTGCAAATATAGGGCCTAATGTTGTTACTACTTTACACCAGGAGATGGCGGACATGAGTACCTTCAATCCCAGCAGCACTTGTGGGCGTGTTTCTATTCAAAGTTTTGGAGAGAGAGAGTTTGAAGACACACCGCCAGTCGAGGAGACGAGGAAGTGGTAGAAGTGGTTATGGTCAGTGCGTAAAGGAGAAAAAGAGAGCGAATTTTAGCGAGAATACTCACAATTTCGGGAGGAATAGTGGAATATTAACCCCTGTGACGATGACGTTCAGTCATCCAGTGAGACCGAGACGTCGTAGCCATAGCAACTCCGTGCGCCATGAGAGTCCACAAAGCAGCACATACCAAAGCCGATGCTTTTCCTCACGGTGGCTGGGTCGGGGACACGGTGGGGGTGGGGGCAGGGGTGGTCAAAACACAAACACTGACAGAGGTAGTGGGAATAAAAAAACACCGCAGAGGTAGGGGCAGATGTGGTAGAAGCAGTGGCGGTGGAGGCTGTCCGGTGACGCCAGAATATGCAAATTAGATGAGCGAATTTACTCCCACCACAAACTTTGGGTCATACTGAAGATTTTTCTCATTTACAGTATGACTTTATCTCTAAACACTTTCAAGCTACAGCCTTTTGAAATCTTGAAATCACAACTGAATATTTTCTTGAAAAAACTGTGGCACCCAAAGGGTTGACACTGAAGGCTTCTCTCTGAGCGCGCTCATGCTGAGGGGCGGGGCTTACACAGACAGGTACAGGCAGTGCTGCTGTAAATGCCTTTATAACCTGGACAAGCAGACCCACAAAAAATATTATTTAAATAGAGAAATGTAGCTAGAAAATGAAAATGGGATAAATACAGGTCTAAGACAAGGTGCCCTCTAAATTTAAGACCACCTACAGGTAAAATTAAGACTTTAAGACTCTTTCAAAAATCACATTTTAGACTTTTTAAGGTTTAAAGGATCCAGGGCAGCCCTGATTACAGGACAAGGTAAAAAAAAGTGACTGAGAGGATGGCGAAGAGTGGGAGTGAGCTCTCAGATGAACAGGCTTACATGACTCTATCATCAATGATGATAGATCATCAATAATCAAGAAAGGTTGGCAGAGACTTCAAGAAAGAGCCGAGCAATCGTCTTAGAGACCTCATCCACTAAACTGTCCAAGAAACAATCAGGATTAACAGGATTTTAGTGAAACAAAGACTGGTCATAGGCTAAAAGAATAAAGATAAAGAGAGAGCTGTCACGTCTACATTTCAGGCCTGGGACATGTTGGAAAAGGTAGCAGGATGCTTACAGAGCTCTGACCTCTCCATAAATCACAGTATGAGCTGTCTGTCAGCACAGTTAAATAAACACTTTCATTCATTATTTGGAAATTAAAATGTTCACTGTTTATCCAGGTATGAGCGCGCTGGCTGTCAGCTCACAGAGGCCTGATCTTTCCTCTCTCTCTCTGGGCAGAGTGGACCAACCGGCTCTCAACCACACATCCACAACCCTCAATGACCAGTTTAGTCAAAGTCACACCTGTGCAGGTAGTCTGCAGCTGTCAGAACACAGGATAAGAGGGAGGCTCACATGCAACAGTGTCTAAAAACAAAAACTGGTTTCTGAAAGCAGGCGTGCACAAACAGAGAGTGGGATGTTTAAGTCATGTAAACACAGTCATGATAAATTACAGGATGTTTGATCACATTTACAGCGGCTACAGATGACCCACTTATTTCATGCCATCCCTCTCCTCGAGCCTTAAGATAATGTGGATATTTTTCTGCACAACACTTAACAACATGAACAGCTGTATTAGATTAGATTAAGTGAATTCTAACACTCAACTGATGCTCACTTATCTGTTACATAAGTCAACATCTGCACGTCTAACCTCCATCTGCTGCTTCAGGGAGAAAATACATCACATGATTACACTCTGATGTTCACATTCACACTTGTTAAAATGTTTTAAAAAAATATTTATTAAACGTAGATAAAAGGAAAGATGTGAGAAGCTCCACGATGAAACTGTCGATCAGACACAGCGGCGCTCTCATCATTAAACACATGACCCTTTCATCGTTTCGATCAGCGGTTCCCAAACGTTCTCTATCGAGCCCCCCTTCAGCAGGTGAAAATATTTTTAGGCCCCCCTACCCCTCACGGTATGTATCCACATGTAAAAACATCTACAGTCATGGACGAAAGTGTTGGCACCCCTGGAATTTTTCCAGAAAATACATCATTTCTCCCAGGAATTGTTGCAGTCAACAAATGTTTTTGGTATACATGTGTTTACTTCCTTTATTGGAGCAATACAAAAAATCTGAAGGAAAAAGACAAAATTGACATAATTTTACACAAAATTAAAAAAATAGGCCGGACAAACTTATTGGCACCCTCAACTTAATATTTGGTTTCACACCCTTGGGAAAAAAATACCAATCACTTCCTCTAACCATCAACAAGCTTCTTACTCCTCTCAGCTGGAATTTTGGACCACTCTTCTTCTCCAAACTGCTCCAGGTCTCTCAGATCTGAAGGGTGCTTCTTCAGCAGCAGTTCTGAGATCTCTCCATAGGTGTTCAATGGGATTTAGATCTGGACTCATTGCTCTCCCAGAAGGATTGAGGCTTACTCAGGTACATGTTTGCAAACTCCAGTCTGGCTTGTGTAAATGTATGTAAATTATGTAAATTTTGTCTTTTTTCTTCTAATTTTTTCTATTGCTCTAATGCACATGAAGGCAATAAACATGTGTATGCCAAAAACATTTTAAACTAACAATTTCTGGGAGAAATGGTGTATTTTCTGGAAAAATTCCAGGGTTGCCAACATTTTCGTCCATGACTGTAGATGGATAGACTTACTTTGAGGACTGTCCCATAGAGTCAACTATTCAGGTCAGGATTTTCCTGCATCGATCCCGATGATGAGGCACAGCGTTTAATTTACAAGGATGTATAAGTTAATAACTGCATAAGGCTGTGTAAACCTTGGGGTCACCTTAACACTGAGCAAAAAGTCTAGTGACCAAACTAGGGGAATCTTTAACAGGAAGTGAAAGGAGTTTTGATCACTGATAAAAGCAAGGACAGTCTGCTGCTATGTAATCCTGCTTCCACTGTACAGATAGTTCCAACTAAAGAAGAGGAAAAGGCAGATGTTTAAGGACATTTGTAGACTAAAATATCAAAAATATATTAATGTTAAAACATTTAAACGTCAACGCTGAAGAAGACCACGAGTTGACACACATCCGTGTGCTTTGCCTGAATAAAACTACTTTAAAGGACATTTCAGAGTGCCAACACCTTTTCTGTTAGAGTCTTTTTTTGTTGTGCACTTTGAGGAGTTTGTTGTTTGGAGGGTGCTCCTTTTTTCGCTTCCTCTTTAGACATAAATGTTGAAAATGTGGTTGTTTCATTTTCTTTTTTCAGTCTTTATCTTTATGTGGGTGGGGGTCCACCGAGTGAACACTTTATTCTTAGGGGGGGCTCACTCATCCACACTTTGTAAACCCCTGATATAGACCAAGCGTGGCGCGGCGTGCACGCTGTATATGGAAATTGGGGGTGAAGCGTTTCCAACACATGACCAGCGCCCCTGTACCTGCTCACATTCTACTGTCTGATGATGAAGGATGACTTGAGTTCTCATGCTGCATGAGTTAAACCAGGACTGCCAAATGCCAGGAAAGGTTCCTGTGAAAAGTCCTGTTAATCCACAGTGCTGAGGTGTGCCATCATACTTCTGTGTGGATGGGAACGTTGAACTAAACCCTCTAACTTGCAATGTCAAATCTTCATAGTTAAACCAAAATTCAGGACGCTACAACAGATTTCAAGAGAACTTAAAAACCCAACAATAACTTAAAGATATATTTCAGCTCCATAAGGAAGTAAAAATGATCCAGGAGGTTAGGACCAATGCTAGGACCAACAGTCATTATGGATATGGATAAATGGAGGGGCCGAAGCATAACTGTGGATCTTCCTGGTTACAAGCTTCAGCTGTCTAGATTAACCACATAGACCGCGTCCTACGATGGGACTACATGTGGCCAGAGTTGTTTATGCCTGAGTGGGCAAACACGCAGTTGTCAGGAGGTGAAACTGTGCAGTCACATAGAAAGCCAAACAAGTGAAACACTGCTAAATAGTTAAAGAGTGACAGCAGATTCACACCTTAGTCTGCAGCAGCAGCAGGCGCCGTTAGCCTCACTCTCACTGAATCAACATGGCATGACTGTCAGGAGGCTCGGGCTCACACACACGCTTACATGAGTATGTTTTAACACACTTGGCCCTAATTGGGCAATACGCCCTGCCACTATACAGGCATTTAACTTTTTAGGATTTCCCCCTAATGCAAGTCCTGATCACAGCCGTTATACTGTAGACAATAAGAAATCAAAAGGTAAGATCATTCTTTCCTGTAGAGCATGAGAGATCTTTTGTTGAATTGTAGCTGGACTTGAAAACACCTGGACAGCATTACTGAAGGAACTAAAAGAATGAGTGATGCTGCTAACCTGTCGCTCTCAGGAGGCAGTGGAGCTTTAATGGAGTGTTGCTCTTCTCTGGCCATCAGGGCAACGGTGGCTCAGTAGACCCACAGCTGGGTCAGCTGGGTCAGTGGTGACTGGGATTGGCTAACACTGAAGGCTAAACTACATAGCAGCTGTTGTCATCAGTGTGTGAATGTGGAGTGAATGGGAAAGTGTGACCTACAGTGAAAAAGTGCTCTGAGTCACCATAAGACTAGAAAAGCCCTTTACAAGCTCTACTGAAGGCATGGAGTGTTAGTGTAAAGCCTGCAGTGTCCAACACCATTATCATGTATGCATTTAGCATCAGATTAGCCCAGTGCTAAAGTCAGATAGGCAGTAGTCCAGGGTTTTTTTTTTTCTAATGTTTTGTTGGAAGGACCAAAAAAATGATCAAGGCTTCTAAATTTCTTGGTGCAGACCATATAGGATGTTGCACTTAAACCATCAGATTCAGACATTACTGAGATTCTTCATCTTAGAGACGCACAAGTGCTGCCAATGTTAGCTTAAAAGCTAATTACCTGTATCAGCAGTTGTAAAAATCTCTTTTTGCCTCATGTATGAATACGTTTGTGGAGTGTTAGGCAGGACTCATAGATCTATGTAGCTAAAGTCTTCTAGAGCAGGGCTATTCAGTTAGCAGCCCAGAACCAACCTCAAGTCTGTGGTCATGCCAGAGATGCAGAGGGCAACCTGTTTCACAAGTTTCATAAATTCCCACAGTATTTGAGACCATAAATGCAACACCTTGCGTAGCGTAGCAACAGTCTACCTACAATGCACTGCGTTTTGTTGAAGCGTGGCTAGCAATGCTAACAGAAGTAGCCCCAAGGTACCGAGTATAAAACATGCCTTTCAACTGTAGCTGCGGCCGTGCAGATTCAGTTTTTATGCATCTTAAGCCTTATGCCTGTTCCATTTATTTTATTTGTATTCAAGTGTAAAAACACTTCTACTACCTCAGGTTATATTCAAACAGCTCTGTTGTTGTGTTTTTATGAACTTTTTGATGTGTTTTTGTCACGTTGCCAAATTTCAAAGGAACACTTTGAATAAAAAGTGAATAATTTTCATCTGTCTTGGTTCCAAATTTAACATTACCAGCTACTTACTGGGCACCGAACATGTCTGGCCCGGCTACATTTCTTGATTTTAATATTTGGCCCAGTTGAGTTTGTAATTGAATAGCCCTGCTTTAGCGTGTCTTTAGAGGTCTGAAGTTTTAGAGCCCAACTACATTTATTTATTGGCATTGATGACTTAAATGGATTTATAAATAGGATATTAGCAAGAACTCCGATATCAAGTTAGCAGCAAAAACATAAAGCACAGACACACAAGAAATGAGCTAAAACAGGCAAAACTATTTACCAACACATAACCAGATCAGTGTGGCTTGGTTAGTATTAATGTCAGTGTTACCAGATCCTGGGGTATTAAAGATAGTTACAGTGTTGCTCTAACTGCTGTCTTGACTAGCTGAAGATGAGCGCACGCTTATAATAAATGTGAGGATGCTTTAAAGTGATGACAGAACTCCAGTCAGTGATGTTGGCAAAGATGAACACATGCATAAATAGACGCGTATTTACTCAGACGCCAAGGCCTGGCACAGCGCTGGCACCGATCTCTGGTCTTCTCTAAAGTAGTCCCTAAGTTTTCATCAACTTCCTGTAAAGTGAATCACAGCTGGACAGAGTTTGTCATTGTTGCCCCATAAAAATAAATAGTTCAGGCCTGTGTTCATCTGTTATAGAGGACAGGAAACACTGCATCTCATTCCTAAATCATAGCCGATAACAGTGGTGGATCGTTATATCTCATTCATTTCTCATACTTCCTCTTAACTAGGGGGGAAAGAGTGCAGAGGAGCTATTACACACACACACACACACACACACACAGAGGGTCATGTGATGCACTGTCCTGAAGTAACTCAGCTAACCTGAGTTACATTTCAGCTTTCCTGTACTAATCCTCATGTTTTAGACTTTGTTAAAGGATTGAATGAAATGCCTGCAGAGATAATGCCAACTGTTTATTCATTCTGGGACAGTCTTCATTCTGAATATTGTCCAGTCATTCATCATTTTCATATTTGTTTCATAAATATTAGAACGCTGTAAAGGACTGAGGACTGCCGAACTACTACACAACTATTAGCATCAGTGCTTTATTCAGAGAGCGGGGTCATTCTGTAGAAATGAAATGCTGGTTTCTCCTGTTCCTGATGGAATACAAGGACACATTAGGAATCTTCCCTCCTTATTTCCCAGGTGTCTAGACTCCATCTCTTTACCTGCTTCTGCCTTTTTTCTGCTTACATGTCTGCTCCAAATACGTCGATTTAGAATAAAACAGCAGGCAAATGGTTTCATTGGGCTGCCTGATGAAGACTATCGAAGAATTAAACTTGAGTTAGCACATTTACTGTGCCACTACTATATGAGCAGAAGTATCCGGCCGCCTGACCAATACACCTGTAATGATGTATTAAATCCATGGACTTTAATGTGGAGTTGCCCCTCCTGCTGCAGCTCTAACAGCCTCCACTCTTCTTGGAGGGTTTCCCACAACATTTCGTTTCACACACCTGTGGCCACATGTCTGATGGAAACAGGTGTGGACAAATACTTTTGTCAATAAAAGTTTATTAGTTCCCTTTTTAGTTTCATTAAATTGAGCTTGTGTTGATGTTTTCTCAATACATAAATTGTACATCTACAGCGTGCTCAGGTTATCGCTCATCAGTTAGCTAGCTAATCAGCTAGCTAACTGATCAGCTAGCTAGCTCAGCAATGTCCCACACAGATGCTGGTCACTGAGATGCTGGTAGTCAGGCCTATTACAGGTTTTAATGAGGGGTGTAACCATAGAAACCATGGCTTCCATCAACTAATCCAGACTGTACACAGTTCTGAATGACCCCGTTAGCCTAGACAGCTGCACTGAAACAACTGCTGCAGCAGTGGACCCCTGCATGAGGACGATACCAGCACACACATACACGCAGCCCTAACCCTAGCAGCAGCAGAGATCACAGCTCAGCAGAGCAACGCTTAATTTCTGGCTCCTCTCTCATCTCTCTCCAACCCCCCACCCCCACCTCACCCCCCAACACTCACACACAAATAGGAGACAGAGGGGTAGAGAGGGAGTAAAAGGACAGAGGACAGGAGAAAAAACTAAAGAACTCCAGTGAGAGCTTTGAGGTCAGAAGTGAAGGAAGCAGTGTGGAGGGAGGGGTGTTTATCAGTGAGAAAGTATTGTAGTCCTCCATGTATCATGGTGTCATCTTAACAATGACAAAAACATCTTCAGAAAAAAAACACAAAAAAAAAAAACAACTTAGAACGCACTGAAATCCACAAAAGACAAGACAGGTTCAAGCTTCAGATCAAGTTGCAGCGTAATGAGAAAGGTCCAGACCCAACTCTTCAGGCTTCTCTCCAAAGCAGGAACTTTCACTGCATGAGTCTCGATGATACTGAAGAGTCCAACACCACTAATGCACAAGCTAGCCAGCTGTCTGTCTGTCCTGCCTTGTCTAGCCTCTGGACTGGGTTAATCATCAAAATCTTTCAGGTCACTCCATCCCAGCCAATAAAAAGACAGTTTGGTTACAGACCTGCAAAGCTTGAGTGTTAAATTTTCACTGATATGTGAAGATAATTTACACTACAATGCCATACATAAATCTGTTGTTTACTGCTACACACTTTAATATCTAAAATCACTCAGTAAATAAGAGACAAGTGCATCACCAGAGCAACCTGATGCCCTACAGATGTCCAGCTGGACTCTGAGAGCTCAGAATCCATCTTCAGGTGTAGAACATTAACGATACGGTAAAATATATTTTATATATATATAAAGCAAATGCAGCAGCAATGACCTGACATTAAATACAACTTCTGTCAAAAAGTTAAAGTGAGGGAAGACACCTGCTCACAAGAGCACAGCCACACATTGTGCTGTAATTCTCCATCTCCTGGGCCTACAGGCAGAGAAATAGAAGCGTCTGTCAGAGCACACCACAACATTAAGTTATATTTCCAAACATTGTTTAAATGACATACATCAGAAGAGGAAGTGAGAGTATTGAGGGCTTTTGCTCAGTGGGTCCTGTAGAGCTGTGGAGCTCTCCGTGGTGCTGATCCTGCCTGCTTCATTTCTTTGGTGCTATGCTGAAGCCACCTCCAAGTTCATCATTTCACTGGCAGCTTGCATTGTTTCCTGCTTGCAGTACAACATTCAAAGACCTGGCACAGTTGTTTCAGACTGAAGTTCTGTGAGATGGATCTGCGTGATGACAGACATGGAATCTGGCTAATCCATCAGCTCTGCAAGGTTACTGTTAAACCACATTTACCCCTTTTTCACTGATTACTAAATTTCCCTGGTGAGTTTAGTAAAATAAATAAATAAAATAATGAATAAAATAAAATCACAGGGGCCTTTGTTATCCAGATGCCCTGATTACTGTGCACTGATTGTAGAAATTAGGGTTGATATTGATGCTGATGTTTAATTAAACATTCAGCTGATGCTTGTGCATATACTTTGGTGTAGGACTCCCACTACAGCAACATTTCCGCTCATGTTTGAAAACAGATCAGGATTTGTCCAAAACTCTTTCTTTGAATTAGCAGTGAGTTGACCTAGGTGACTGCAGGGACTGGACATGCCAGTAACATTGGCCACTGATGTCTGCTCACACAACATGATTTACAGCTGGCTGATGTTTGTCAGCAGGGCTCATACCAGCTGATATCGATGCATCAGTGCATCCCTGGAAATATGATCTGGGATACATGTATTTATCATGTATGCAGGAAGATAAAAAAACAAGTTTCTCTGTGTGCATTTAAAGACCATAAAATCAAAACAGGGACAAGACTCTTTGCATGGTTACTCAAGGCCATGAGAGACACTCAATGGGTGCAGATGGCTGGTCTAGCACTTTTAGATTTCTAATGCTGATAGTATTAGCTACTGGCCTGCCTGCCCCTGCTTATGCTCTATCATAAATAAACTGGATTTATGAGATCTGCATGCTAGTGTATCCTGTTTTTATTTTACACAGCGCCTGTACTTTTTGGGAATTGGGGTTGTATTAATACCTTACAGTTTTGTAGATGGGGTTGACTGAGATGAGTATATGGTATAGGTGTTAGTAAAGAGCTGACTGTGACAGTAGGGATAACAACAAAATGCAGGCAAAAATTTAGAAGTTAGGTTTTTATTCTCATTTCTCAGGAGCTGCAGATGTCATCTATGCTCTAAAATCTTTATATGACTGTTTCCTAGTGAAATGCAGACATCATTTTAAAAGTCACTGATTTAATAATTGCCTTACAACAGAAGTGAAAGTCAGCAAGGGCTCTGAAGACTGCATGGTGGAATATACTCTTAGCACCTGAGAAAGAAATCAGTAAGGTGCTGCTCTCATCCTCAACCACCCACTCATTACTACGCATAAGACGGTGTGGAGAGGGAGGGGAAGAGAGAGAGAGGGGAAATAGGCGATGTAGAAATAGAGGAGGAGAAGAAACAAAAGGGGCAACACCGGCCCAAAAATAAAGGAAGGAAAAGCACTAATGAGTACGCTCAGGTTTGCTCTGTTGCTGTGACAACGCACCAACTCAGTGCTTCAAGCCACAAGTCTGCATAACCAATGAACAACACTGACACACAGAGCTGAGAGTACAGAACCGACTACATCCCCTCCAAGCTACTGTCGTCTGCAGGTGTCCAAAGCCCGTCAGAACAGAACCGCTCTACAGAGAACAAAGATGGCGCCCATCCATGTGTGTGTATGTTTGTAGTGAAACTATCAAATAGGCATGCCAACATGAAGAAAAGCAGCCAGAGCTTTTAACCAAATCAATCAGGACCACCGTGCTGTGACTGTGCCAGCTGGACAGAGCTGAATAGTTTCAGTGGAGGAAAGAGGAGCTCTGCAGAAAGGAGGAAAAGCCTCCACAATGCAGCAGATCCTCCTGCAACAGCACCTCAGGCATCCTTTCTGACAGGCCCCACAACAGGAGAAATATAGCTTATGGATTTTGAGCATGAAGTTCATAAACTAAAAAAATAGAATACATTTGACTTGATGTTTGAAAAAGGAAAATTGTCACTTGAGGCACTTGGCATGGTTGTCCTTTCTTAGAGCCAGTTTCTGCTTTAGTTCCTGAGCCAGTAGATAAAACTCTTAATCGTACCCAGAACATGGTCAGACAACATGACGATACAGTACCACCACAGTGGGATGGTTCTGAGCCGCTTCTTTAGAGATTGATATGCATGGTTACATGCATCAGCAGGATTTAGGAGGTTTTATATCCATGTGATTAGGATCCCTCAGGGTCTGTGTACACAGACACTAGTGTTTGTGATGCCAGAGCTCATTTTTAGTACAGAACCAACAAAGAACAGCTTTTAAAGTGCAAAAACACCCTCAGTGTCAGCTGTCGCCACGCTCAACAACCTCTCAGTTTAAATTAGTTAACTTTTTTAGTACCTCCACTCATCAGTTGTATATTCACTCTTACCAACCAATCAAAATCAAGATGAGGCGGGACTTATGATACCAACATTGTTAACATGTTGGATGAGAAACCCACCTCACTTCTCTTTCCAGGTCTGAAGCTGCTGCCAGGGTCTGGCAGGGTCCATTTCCATTAGAAATATAGAATAGGCCCTAAATCCTCAACTACATTTTGGTGTGTAAGCAACATTTTTTAAAAGAGCCTTGAGATCAATAGCCTGTTCTTAGCACATGGAGGATTTTTACAGAGCACAGTATATAAATTCTGCCACCAGACCCAAAAAAGGTGACTTCAATGGTAGCGGTGATATATGACGGTGGTTCTCTGCTACTCTATCCTGCAATCAGAACAAACTGTCTGAAACAAGTTCCTTGTTCCAATGAATGAAACAGCATGTTACGGCATACGCACCATCGTATGATCATGTTAAACTGTCCATACCAACGCCAGTGGTGTTGACTCTAGGCACCACCAACCAGAGTGCCAGTTTAACTGGTGCTAAATTCATTGATGAAAGTCAATGCAAATGTTCATAGGTTGTGGTTTTTCATGGCTCCTGTTTACTTTCACTAACAATGAAACATAAAAAAAAAATGTTCCCTTCCCTCCCATATTAATTTATTAGTGCCACTACGCCACTAAAACTTTCCCAGTAAATACTGAAAACAACCAATGAGGGAGTGGTGCAGATACAGTGCATTCTGAGGCATTGAGTTTCAGCACCATGGACAGCTCCATATATACAGCATGTCACATTATTGTGTAATCTAATGGACAGAAGCCCTGGTTTTTCACTGCTTGTTCCATCATGTCTGTACAGAGTGAGTTCCTGGTTAGAAGTTTGTAGTCTGTAGTCATTTGCCACTTTGCCTTTGGTAGTACAGCTGCACAGTGTGCACAACTACCGTACTAAACTAGAGTGTTTATGTTGGTATATGATTAGTGCAGATGCTTTTGTAGATACGGTACTAAAACAGAATAAATAGACACTGATTCTGCACAGTCCTGAAGCAGAGCAACAATCCTGGGTGTCAACGACTACATTCCTCCTGGAATCTTAAGAGTTTTGACTGAAGAGCTTTGCAACCTGCTTTTCCTTACACTGAAAATGGTGAGTGAGGGGGGAAAGGGAATATTGATAGCTCCTGTTATTGATTTGCACTACAGCAGTATTTTTCAACAAAGCAGCAGGTCTTTTCAGTCAGATTTCATTCCTTTATAGTCTCTTATCTACATCCTTGACAGGCCTGGCATTGGTCTCATTTATCACCCTAGGTTAAAGCAGGAATGCATTTCCTACTATTGATAAAATGGACAGTAATTGAGATGTAGGTCTCTGAAGTGCAGGGGTTCATTTATTTTTCTTCTTATCGAGCATAAATAACTTTTCAATACGATTCTGAAGCAGTGAAGGACTCTCTTAACTTCTGCTGACCACTGACCACTACCTCTACCTCTACCTCTGCCGTCCTCTTTTCCAACTGTCTAATTCTGCTTTGCCCAGTTACCTTCCACTCTGATTACCTTTCACTGACTAGAAGCAACAACCATTAAATGTACAGGCAGCACAGCAAAGCCACCATCTGCAGTACAGAATATCAACAAAGATTCAGAGAATCTGGAGAAATCTCCGTGCAAAGGGGACAAGGCCAAAGGTCAATATTGGATGCATGTGGTTTTCTGGCCTACTGCATGATTCTGTACTGGAAACCACTGCCTACTGCATGATTCTGTACTGGAAACCACTGCCTACTGCATGATTCTATACTGGAAACCACTGCCTACTGCATGATTCTGTACTGGAAACCACTGCCTACTGTATGATTCTATACTGGAAACCACTGCCTACTGCATGATTTTGTACTGGAAACCACTGCCTACTGCATGATTCTGTACTGGAAACCAGTGAACAGGCTCAGGCACACGAATCATTGTCTGTCAACACCATTCATCAGGCCTGATACAGCAGAAGAGAAACAAAGTTAGTGTAACCCTTTCCAGACTGGTAGATGTCAAATACATTTCCAAGGCTTTGGGACTCCAGCCAATCATGGTGAGAGCCATTATCTACAAATGGAGAAAACTTGGAACAGTGGTATATCTTCCGGGGTGTGGTCGGCCTACCAACGTGACTACAGAAGTGTGTCAATGACTCATCCAGAAGGTCCCAAAAAAACCCAGAACAACATCTGAAGACCTGCAGGCCTCACTGACTCAGTGAAGGTCAGAGTTCATGTTCCAACAATAAGAAAGAGACCGGTCAACAATGGCATCATGAGAGAGTTCCAAGGCCAAAACCACCGCTGACAAAAAGAACACAAAGGTAGTCTTATATGTGATTAAAGACAGCCTGATAATCCCAAAGGATTTTGGGAAAATATTTTGTGGACTGACAGATCTGGCCATCAGTTCATGACCTCAAGCACACTTGGATTATGCAGCAGGACAAAGATCCAAAACACATCAGCAAGTCCAACTCTAAGGGCTTAAAAATGAAGGTTTAGGAGTGGCTTAATAAAGTCCGGACTTCGATCAGACTGAGATGCTGTAGCTTGACCTTAAATAGGCTGTTCCAATGTGGCTGAATTAAAACAATTCTGCAAAGAAGAGTGGGCCAAAGTCCTCCACAGCGATGTAAAGGACTAATTGTTGCTGCCAGTGGTGGCGAAACCAGGTCTTAGGTTCTCTGGGTGATTACAGCTAGCTTTGGACGGCTTTTTCCCTTATAAAAGAAATTATTTAAGACTGCATTTTCTATTTATTTGTTTGTTTGTTTGTTTGTTTTGGTCTGATATTAAAATTTGTTTGATGATTGGCAACATTTAAGAGCAACAGATCTGCAAAAATACTAAACCTTTTTCACACTTCTGACCAATAATATACGAAAGCAATTATTCAACAAAACGACTTTAATGGGCAAGATGCAACAACAGCAATGAAACTTGTACCACATGACGAATCCTTTACACAAAACCACATTTTCATCAGCGTTATCCTGTTTTCATGATGGTGGAAAGCTAAAGGCAGGATTGATGATAAATAGTCCAGCACCAGATGAAACTGTGGCACAAAAGCAGCTACCTCCAGTGATCTCTGCACAGTGAGTCACAACTGCAGGGCTGATAAAACTGTGTCTGGATGCACTGAGTGTTGCTTCTATGTGTGTTTGGGTGCATTTGTCTCTGCACAAGCACCGTAGGGAGGATGTCATCCCAAGGGCCCACAGGGCCTGAAGGCTGGGGCTGACAACACTGATAACCAAGATCAGCTGTTCAACCAATGAACCTCAAGCATCAACAGAAATACACATTGGACCATGCACACATGCACACGCACAGACATGAGCTGTGCAGGCGCACAGCGAGTTTCAGAGAGGTGGAGGGATAAACAGATGTCACATTAAAGCTGGGAGGAGGCTTCTTTTTCATCCCCACACTTCCTCCTCCAGGCAAAATCACTGACGCTCACACAACATGAGAGCAGCTCATGAACCTCTCAATCTCTGTCTCTGCTTTGATGTCAGTTCAACATGAGGGAGGAGCACAAAGGAGGCTTCACTGTTCAAATCGAAAATTAATTAAAGCTGAACTACTGGAACCAGACCTGTAGAACATTGATATGCAACTCTATCATCCAGTAAACTTAAAATAAAGCACCGAGGAGTCAAGCAGAAGCCTTGCCTTTAATTACATAAGGAAATTATTAAAGCATACTGGCAGGGATGTGATAGCAAAGATAGAAGGCATAAAAACTGGAAACCTGACTGAATGTGACATAGCCATGACGATATACATACAGTACCATGAAAAAGTATGTGCCCCCTTTCTGATTCCTGATTTTTTCGCATATTTATCACACATAAATGTTTCTGATCATCAAACCAAATTTAAGATCTCACAAAGAAAACCCAAGTGAATAGAAAATGCAGTTTCTAAAATTGTATTTTATTTATTAAGGGGAAAAAATCCAAACCTATCTAGCCCTAAGTGAAAAAGTAATCTTCCTCTGAACCTAATAACCGGTTGTTCCATCCTTGGCAGCAATAACTGAAATCAAGCGTTTGTGATAACTGCGGATGTGTCTTTCTCATCACTGTGGAGGAATGTTGTCCCACTCCTCTTCACAGAATTGTTTGAACTCAGCCATATTGGAGGGTTTTCCAGCATGAACAGTCCGTTTAAGGTCACACCACAGCATCTTAGTTGGATTTAGGTCCAGACTCTGACTGGGCCACTCCAAAACCTTCATTTGTTTATTCTGAGTCATTCAGAGGTGGACTTGCTGGTGTGTTACGGGTCGTTTTCCTGCTGCATAACCCAAGAGCGCTGGAGCTTGAGGTCATGGACTGATGGCTGGATGTTGGCCTTCAGGATTTTCGGGTAGACAGCAGAATTCATGGTTCCATCAATCACAGCAAGTGGTCCAGGTCCTGAAGCAGCAAAGCAGCCCCAGACCATCACAGTGCCACCACCATGATGTTCTTTTTATCAAATGTTGTGTTATTTTTACTCCAGATGGAACGGGACACACACCTTCTAGAAAGTTCTATTTCTGTCTCAGAAGTCCACAGAATATTTCTCCAGAAGTCTTGGGGACTATCAGGATGTTTCTCATGGTTGAGTCCTGCAGTCTGACCTTAACTGGGGCCAGTGAGGCCTGCAGGTCTTAGATCCAAAACATGTAAGTGTGAAAAATATACAAAAACCACAGGAATCAGAAAGGGGGCAAATACTTTTTCCCGCCACTGTACATGGGTAATACAACATGAAATGTCAGACACAGAGTCAGGTTTTTGAACTTCCCTCTGTTGTCCCACTGTCAGCAGGAACATTCTCACTGGATGATGACCCGTGAAAAACAAACCAGCCTCCTGCTTACCTTCCTCAGCAGGTTGCAGATCCTCTCGATGTTCCGCAGTCTCTCCCTCTGTAGGGACAAAGAATAAAGAAGTGATAAGTATCCTAATATCTGATGGGAATATACAGAAAACAAAGAGTTAATTTGTTCTGTTACTGTATTTAACCTCAACTCCATTTGGATAAAACATTCCAGATGAGTTAAAACATGCTTCGGCCTTCCCTGAAACCGTCTAAAAGCCCACACTAATGCAGCTATAGGAGACCGCAGCAATGACTGTGCTTCAGCTTCATCTTTGCTTTCATGCCCGTCTCGTGGCTTCATACGGCTTCTAACCAGGGCTGAATGATGAGCAAAGTAATCTAATTGCAATTTCCTTTTCCAGTATTGTGACTGTGAATAAATATGCAATTATTCAAAGGCCAAAAGTTCCTCATTTTTAAACACAAGCAATAAACATAATCTAATTGCAATTGTAACCCAGGGTTTAATTCCATTCCCTGTAGGCCAGTGCTAGTTTTCCACCTATTTAAGTAATGAAATCCAATCCATTCCATTCTGATCCAGTACTGGTTTTCTACACCTCCCATATACACACCACATGACAGGTTCACATGGTCTTAGATATCCAATCACATCCCTTGGAGGTAATGTTTAAGCTGCCCTGACTTCCTTTCCTTTAGTTGTGTGGGAGAGAAGTGAAGGGACAGCAGCTTACAGGTCAGTACCTCCAAACAATTAAAACAATTCACAATTCACCTTAAGTTGGTTGAAACTAAGAGTTTGTATACCCCTTTTCAGGAACCAAAATAGATCATCTTGTGACTGGGGAACTTGTCTTGTCTTGTGCATTGTGCTTACTGAACTGGTGAGTTTAAACACAAATGAATGCAATGACCTTAGCATTAGCCACAAGCTACATGCTAATGCTAACATGTTGTTTAATTAAACTGTCTTTGTATTCTGTGTATAATTTTGTTATTTAAAGTTGAATAAGCTAATGCTAACTAGCATGCTAATGCTAGCATGCTAATGCTAATTGCTAACATGTGGTTGGATGTATTGCATAAGCATTTTTTGTACTCAAGAGTAAATTCTATGGTGTTTGCAGCTATGCTAATGCTAGCTTAGCTATTAGCATTTCATGTTATTACCATATTATGTACACACATGAATAGGAAAGAAATGTCTTGTGGTTCTTAATGGCCCTGTTTGTGTATACAGGCCAGGTGCCCTATGAAAGGGTTAAAGTGATGGCGAGCTAGTGACATCGGCCTGGAGCTGACCCCGTTCCCTGTTCTGTGTGCAACTATCCATGGTCTGGTAGGAGGCTGTGCTGCCTGTCTTTCTGTTCTCCCTCCAACTCGAAGCTACGCATCGAATCCACCTACAACTCACTCCACATTTATGCGCTTCCGGACAGTCCACCCTAAACAATAAACATAACGGACTAGGTTATGATACGTTGCTTCACATTTGTGGAAGAAAGGACTTTTGGATTTTTGCGTGTTGATTGAACTATTCGTCAGAGACTATTGAGTTTTCACACTCTTGAACTGTATTGTAAACCTGCAGTGTTGTAAATATTGGGATCCCATTTGCACCTTTAATTTGTATAATACACATCATATAACTCAAATACCCTTTTTACTGGTCTTTATTTACTGGTCCCTGCCCTCCAGCAGACGTTCTTAGTCTTCTGTTTCTAGCCTACTCTATTTACTACCTATTACATCTGTTACATTATTATTACACAATAATAAGCAAACAGTGGATACACAATGGTCTAATTATGAACGTCAATTAGTCTCATTTGGACTCATATTGTAAATTCATTCATGCTCATTCTGATTTAAGAAAAACATAAAAACAAGGAAAGAAGAAATATTGTTAATATATTTACAAAAGTATGTATTTAAATGTTTGCATAATGATCATAGAATCTCTGCTGCAAAATATTGAATTAAACCGGTATTTTGGCAAACACTGTAGGTTAAAGAAATGTTGCACTTTCTGCAAGTTCCAAATTTCAGAAGGACAAACTGCATTTAATCCAGATTTTGATCAATTCAAACAACATGAATGAGGAAAGTGTAAGTTAGTTACTGTCATTGCAATTCTGCTTTCAGTAAAAAAAAAAAAAAAAGCACAAATACAAAGAGGACCCAGACTTTGGAGCCGGCTGTGCGGAGATGTCAACAGAGCTTAGAGCATAAATTTCCCAAAGGGGTTTGGGAAATTTATGCTCTAAGCTTTTTTCCCTCAAAGTATTGATTCAGGCACAGTTTAGGCACCAACGCCATAAAAAAGTACCTTTTTGGCACCAGTTTAGGACAAAAACCCAAACAATACCCAACCCTAGTGGGCAGCTGTGCTACCATATTAATACAGAGATTTCAAAGCAGTGGAAAAATGCAACACTAATAAGAATGTCAAATTTTACAAGAGCCACCACTTGGTGGTTCTTTGCTCCCACCAGGAATCTAAGTAGGGTTGGGTATCATCTGGGTTTTCTCCTGATACCGGTGCTAAATTGCTCCTTTTTATACGGGGCCGGAATCCATACTTTTCAGAGAAAAAGTGCGTTGAAGGTTGGTGGGAGAATAAAAGCTGTCTGGGTATCAGACGATTCATCAAAGATCTTGAAAAATGCCAGAAGAACATAAGAAAGTGGAGAGCGGGCCGTTTGTTTGGGTTGGCAGGGTAGTGAAATAAGGTATCGATATCTGTGTTATAATTCAGTCTGGTAGGTATCGGATGTTTTGGTACCAGATGGAAATGAGGCCTAGTGACGTTGACCTTTGACCTACATAATCCATTCACATCATCCCTGAGTCAGAGTGAACATGAGTGCAAAGTCTGAAGAAGACACAAGCGTTTGAGATGTTGTGTTGAGAAGAATGGCCCAGATGTAAACAGCATGTGCAGATGGACAGCCAGCCTGAAAGCACTGAGCATAGAGCCATAAAAATGCTATTTAATAACTAAAATTAGAGTTTTAACAAGTAGAATAATCAAAACAAATAGGAAAATCCAATATTACAGCCAATCACACACTATTTCAGGTTGATGAAGTTAACCTCTACAGTATCAGATGGTATTAAGGTGCAGTAAAAGCATCAGCACTCCGTCAGTGGTTATGTAACATTTGTCTCTTTAAGTGCTCCTAGCTCGTAGAAAAAGCTGTAAAATGCCTCAATCAGCATTTGCCACAATGCTGACTTAAACAGCCACCATTACACCAGAGCTTTTACATCCTCATGAAATATTAAGTCGGTCCTATAGAGACGCAATCTGGACATGACTGGCAGCCCTGCCTGCTCCACTGGGAGCCATGCAGAACTTTGGCTGCTCATAAATCATATATTGATCTGAGCTCCATGCTGTGTGCCTGTGCAAAGTCAATTTGACTTTGTCTGTGCTTGTCATAAGCACGCTGCAAACGTCAACAACAGAGGCTCCATGGGAACGACGGAAATACAAGAAAACATTAAGGCTCATATGGAACATCAAAGCCAGCAGGTCTAAAGCTGAACTAACATTTAAGATGAAAACCAGGATTCAAACCTAAGAAAATCCGCTTCAATCATTTGGCTGAAAACGCAGTTTGAATTCTGGGCACCTAGTTAGTTTTTCACCTTATTTCCATTAAACCTTGAACATTTTACAGCTGCCTACCTTCAGTCCATGCCGGTTTGTCAACATGATTTCAAGATCCAAGATTCTGTTTGAAGCCAGAACACCCACTACGGCCGACTGTGGTGCCATTTAGAGCCACGAAAGACCAGAGCAGGCTGGCGGGACCACAGAGGTGATGCCATGTCCCTTTGGCTGACTGTAGCACCGACTTAACTCACTGGTACATCAACATACAAAAACATACAAGAGCTCTTAGATACAGTCCACAGTCTGCTGTTTGGGAGCACACGCTGATAGCTGTGAACACTTCAATGACTCTTTTTCTCTCAGCTCAGCTGATCTAGTCAAGAATGCAGCCAGCCCCGTTATTTGTCAGCAGAGCTGTATTTTTACTCGGGATGCATGTTAGTAATGGCATGATATTAGTTTCAGCAAAACAGAAGCTTAAAAAGTAAATTTTTGGTATTTATGCTGAATTTTGAACTAGTTTATAATAGGGCTGAACGATTTGCAAAAATAATCTAATGCAATTTTTTTCCGCTATATTGCGTTTTGGATTTAATATGCAATTTTTTAAAATTTCTACAATTTCAAGCAATAAATAATTTCACAAAAAAGACCACGTGTATTGAAAACAAAGAAAATATTTCGTGAGCAAAAAAATCCATAGTTGCATGAATCTGAATATGGGGGTGCAAAAAGCGTTAAGTCTATAAAGGAGGAGGCTGGGGTGGAGGAGGTGGAGCTTTAGTCTATAAAGGAGGAGGCTGGGGTGGAAGAGGTGAAGCTTTGGTCTATAAAGGAGGAGGCTGGGGTGGAGGAGGTGGAGCTTTAGTCTATAAAGGAGGCTGGGGTGGAGGAGGTGAAGCTTTAGTCTATAAAGGAGGAGGCTGGGGTGGAGGAGGTGGAGCTTTAGTCTATAAAGGTGGAGGCTGGGGTGGAGGAGATAAGGCTTTAGTCTATAAAGGAGGAGGCTGGGGTGGAGGAGGTGGAGCTTTAGTCTATAAAGGAGGAGGCTGGGGTGGAGGAGGTGAAGCTTTAGTCTGTAAGGGAGGAGGCTGGGGTGGAGGAAGTGAAGCTTTAGTCTATAAAGGTGGAGGCTGGGGTGGAGGAGATAAGGCTTTAGTCTATAAAGGAGGAGGCTGGGGTGGAGGAGGTGGAGCTTTAGTCTATAAAGGAGGAGGCTGGGGTGGAGGAGGTGAAGCTTTAGTCTGTAAGGGAGGAGGCTGGGGTGGAGGAAGTGAAGCTTTAGTCTATAAAGGAGGAGGCTGGGGTGGAGGAGGTGGAGCTTTAGTCTATAAAGGAGGCTGGGGTGGAGGAGGTGAAGCTTTAGTCTATAAAGGAGGAGGCTGGGGTGGAGGAGATAAGGCTTTAGTCTATAAAGGAGGAGGCTGGGGTGGAGGAGGTGGAGCTTTAGTCTATAAAGAAGGAGGCTGGGGTGGAGGAGGTGAAGCTTTAGTCTGTAAGGGAGGAGGCTGGGGTGGAGGAAGTGAAGCTTTAGTCTATAAAGGAGGAGGCTGGGGTGGAGGAGGTGGAGCTTTAGTCTATAGAGGAGGCTGGGGTGGAGGAGGTGAAGCTTTAGTCTATAAAGGAGGAGGCTGGGGTGGAGGAGATAAGGCTTTAGTCTATAAAGGAGGAGGCTGGGGTGGAGGAGATAAGGCTTTAGTCTATAAAGGAGGAGGCTGGGGTGGATGAGGTGAATCTTTAGTCTATAAAGGAGGCTGGGGTGGAGGAGGTGAAGCTTTCCTCTATAAAGGAGGAGGCTGGGGTGGAGGAGATAAGGCTTTAGTCTATAAAGGAGGAGGCTGGGGTGGAGGAGATAAGGCTTTAGTCTATAAAGGAGGAGGCTGGGGTGGAGGAGGTGAAGCTTTAGTCTGTAATGGAGGAGGCTGGGGTGGAGGAAGTGAAGCTTTAGTCTATAAAGGAGGAGGCTGGGGTGGAGGAGGTGGAGCTTTAGTCTATAGAGGAGGCTGGGGTGGAGGAGGTGAAGCTTTAGTCTATAAAGGAGGAGGCTGGGGTGGAGGAGATAAGGCTTTAGTCTATAAAGGAGGAGGCTGGGGTGGAGGAGATAAGGCTTTAGTCTATAAAGGAGGAGGCTGGGGTGGATGAGGTGAATCTTTAGTCTATAAGGGAGGCGGGGGTGGAGGAGGTGAAGCTTTAGTCTATAAAGGAGGAGGCTGGGGTGGAGGAGATAAGGCTTTAGTCTATAAAGGAGGAGGCTGGGGTGGAGGAGATAAGGCTTTAGTCTATAAAGGAGGAGGCTGGGGTGGAGGAGGTGAAGCTTTAGTCTGTAAGGGAGGAGGCTGGGGTGGAGGAAGTGAAGCTTTAGTCTATAAAGGAGGAGGCTGGGGTGGAGGAGGTGGAGCTTTAGTCTATAGAGGAGGCTGGGGTGGAGGAGGTGAAGCTTTAGTCTATAAAGGAGGAGGCTGGGGTGGAGGAGATAAGGCTTTAGTCTATAAAGGAGGAGGCTGGGGTGGAGGAGATAAGGCTTTAGTCTATAAAGGAGGAGGCTGGGGTGGATGAGGTGAATCTTTAGTCTATAAAGAAGGAGGCTGGGGTGGAGGAGGTGAAGCTTTAGTCTATAGAGGGAGGAGGCTGGGGTGGAGGAGGTGGAGCTTTAGTCTATAAAAGAATAGGCTGGGGTGGAGGAGGTGAAGCTTTAGTCTATAAAGGAGGAGGCTGGGGTGGAGGAAGTGAAGCTTTAGTCTATAAAGGAGAAGGCTGGGGTGGAGGAGGTGAAGCTTTAGTCTATAAAGGAGAAGGCTGGGGTGGAGGAGGTGAAGCTTTAGTCTATAAAGGAGGAGGCTGGGGTGGAGGAAGTGAAGCTTTAGTCTATAAAGGAGGAGGCTGGGGTGGAGGAGGTGGAGCTTTAGTCTATAAAAGAATAGGCTGGGGTGGAGGAGGTGAAGCTTTAGTCTATAGAGGAGGAGGCTGGGGTGGAGGAGGTGAAGCTTTAGTCTATAAAGGAGGAGGCTGGGGTGGAGGAAGTGAAGCTTTAGTCTATAAAGGAGGAGGCTGGGGTGGAGGAGGTGAAGCTTTAGTCTTTAAAGGAGGAAGCCAGGGTGGAGGAGGTGAAGCTTTCGTGAAGTAGCGCTAGGCTTTATCAGTTTTAGATAGAATAGGCTGACCATTTTTGCTCGTATTGTAAATGTGATGTCCTTTGCTTTGTTTAAGGGCATTATCATTTTTATGTTACTCATTTGATACAGAAAAACAAACATAAAACATGAAAAGATGGATTTTTGTAAACCATTCGCCACACCATTACCACCACACTTGAATGTTTGCATAATGTGCATAAAACCTCTGGTGCAAAAAATGATATACTAAACTGGTATTTTAACAAATTTCACATTAAAGAAATATTGAAACTTCTGTGATTTGTAAAGTGCAGCAGAACATATTATGATTTAATGTAATTTGTGATTAATTGCTGAGCCCTAGTCTATAAGCTACAAAAATGTGCCGACTGGCTGTGGCCATATGTCGGAGTACGTTTGCAGAGTTTTGGGCTTCACAAACACATCTTCCTCATGGACATTTCTTAAATTTATAAAGGACTTAAGTTTAAGTGTGGACTCATATACATATCAGTATCAGTAAAATTAATTTGGAAAAATCGGCACATCAGCAAAAATCCACTATCATGCATCCATTATAGTTACATTAACGGCATTGACTGCCAGGCGAATTTGTCTTTTAGATGAAGTCATCATGTATACAACTGCAGAAATATAAGAATAATGCATGCACAGATGTGTACACAGATCAACAAACGATCTGCAACGATGCACCCTTTTGCAGATCTGTTTACACATTCTACTTTAATAAAGTTCCACAGACAGTTACGTGCATTCTTTAAAGTCTTCAGGCATTCACAGAGGATCATTGCCTTAAATATGCATGGATAAAACTGTAAACATGCATATTTGATTACTATTTTTAAGAAGTGCAGACTGCTACAGAGGTTTCTCTTGTTAATGTTTAATTGATGACTGTGCTCTAAATTATGAAAGCAGGGGTTCCTGGGCAGGAGGCTACAAACAAGTCTGAGGTAACACCACAGTAACAATGACGGGGGTGGAGAGAGAAACATGTGAAGGGTTGCAGAAAATGTTTGAGAGCAGGGTGATATTTCGTATCTTTTCTTCCACTATTATTTTGCATGTCTGTGTGTGGCGGGACATACCAATTTAAGTAGCACAACTTCAGCTCTCATCTCTTTAAAACATCCCTCAGGACTCTACCTTATTTCAAGAGCAAGACTGGAGGGAGTGTGGGGGGAAATGTGGAAAGATATAATGCACTGCCTTTTAACTTTTCATTATTTCAAATGTTACAAGGAGAAGCCATTTCAGCTGAAGAAAGTTAGACTATAAAGTGAAATGTTCAGCAGCAGCAGCACGGCGTGGAAAAAAGGGAATCTATGATTGGGAGGAGGACGAGCGGAAAAAAAGTTGGTTAGGAGAGGAATTTGTATTCACAGTACTAGATTAAAGAGTCCTTCCATAGGAACAGGAAGTCCTTCATGTTGTTGAAAATGCAGAATTTGAACCCTCCCCCTGTCCTCTACATGAACTCATCCACTGCACACATATAGCCACAGTCATATACAGGATATATTTAAATACACGCCATGAAAGGCTAGGTCTGATGGCCAATTATCTCCACAGCTAACATCTCTTTCTGGTTCAAACCGTGCACCTCATCTTCAAGGAGCGGACCATTCAACACCATCTCCGCTCAGCTTGGTCTTTTTGGGGGTTTGAATGAGGACACCACCCAAATATATTCCACTAAGAGCAGGTTTTCATGTGTGTTTACTGGTGCACACAAACCCACCACTGTCTACTCATTAGCAAGCAATTAGGCTGAGGCCTCTTTGAAATGTTACTCAGCCAGAATTGGCTCGACAAGCAAGAGCATTTTGCAGTATAAACAAGAGTTGCAGAAATGGTGGGGTGTTTGGAAAGAGGAAGCAGGGAGGTGGTGGTGTGTGTGTGTGTGTGTGTGTGTGGGGGGGGGGGGGGGGTTGTTGGGACTTTAGATTGATTTATTCCAACCATCAGCGAAATTCTTCTTTACAGGAAGTGTAAACGCCTTAATGAACAAGAGGAATCTGGCTGATGACCTCTACAGTGGGGCGTTCAGAAGCCGACCTCTACGGTGGGGCGTTCGGCAGCAGACCTCTACGGTGGGGCGTTCAGCAGCAGACCTCTGTGGTGGGGCGTTCGGCAGCAGACCTCTACGGTGGGGCGTTCAGCAGCAGACCTCTACGGTGGGGCGTTCAGCAGCAGACCTCTGTGGTGGGGCGTTCAGCAGCAGACCTCTACGGTGGGGCGTTCAGCAGCAGACCTCTGTGGTGGGGCATTCGGCAGCAGACCTCTGTTGTGGGGCGTTCAGCAGCAGACCTCTGTGGTGGGGCGTTCGGCAGCAGACCTCTGTGGTGGGGCGTTCGGCAGCAGACCTCTATGGTGGGGCGTCCGGCAGCAGACCTCTGTGGTGGGGCGTTCAGCAGCACACCTCTATTGTTGGGCGTTCAGCAGCAGACCTCTATTGTTGGGCGTTCAGCAGCAGACCTCTGTGGTGGGGCGTTCAGCAGCAGACCTCTACGGTGGGGCGTTCAGCAGCAGACCTCTGTGGTGGGGCGTTCAGCAGCAGACCTCTGTGTTGGGGCGTTCGGAAGCAGACCTCTGTGGTGGGGCGTTCAGCAGCAGACCTCTGTGGTGGGGCGTTCAGCAGCAGACCTCTGTGGTGGGGCGTTCAGCAGCAGACCTCTGTGGTGGGGCGTTCAGCAGCAGACCTCTGTGTTGGGGCGTTCGGAAGCCGACCTCTGTGGTGGGGCGTTCAGCAGCACCATAGAGCACCACAGCATGGTGACAATAGAGGTGTGCTGCTGAATGCCCCACTGTAGAGGCCTGCTCCAGGTCTGCAGCCAGATCCTCTTGTACTGAACACTGAACCCCGGAGCTGGTGTAGATGAGGCCGTTGGGCTGTTGGTTTTAAACAGGCCTTAAAGTTTTAAACTTTAATGGTTGATTTTCAACTCACAGACATACGGGACAGCACAACTACACACCCCAAACACTAATCTCTCTGCAATAACACACATTTCAGTCATTTCATTTCTACAGGCATCCATATACTAGGTGTAACCTAGTCTTGATGATACAGTCCTGTTTGGTTGTTTTGCTTATTTTAGATTCATTATTATAACCTTGATAGTCAGCAGCAGTGTCACAAATTAAACTGCAGAACCAAAGAGCTGACTGGAATTTCATCTTCAGTATTTTTTTAATTGCATAAAGACTCAACTTGTGGTCCCCATGAATAAGTGATGCTGACTTGATAAAACATGCTGTGTCCTTTGTTGAGGAGAAAAACTGAGTTAGAGTAAAACCTTACAGCCATTACAGTGCTGCTTCAGCAGGATCATCTTCATATTTCCTTTAATTGCTCTCAAACAGAAATGCAGTAACATCAGACTTCACAACTGATTTATCTACTCACCAAAGTTCAAGTCGAGTCATAAATATTTAGACCTGAACGGATCCATATACTGTAGAGGAATGCACTGGCTATATTATGAAAAACAACTATCTAGTGTATCAAAATGTTGTTTCAAGCTCAGTTTTTCTTCAAATTAGTGACATTACATGAAACAGACACACCTATCGGCTCTAATGCACAGCCTAGTTTCCATGCCTACACCCCTGACAGTCACCCAATCAAGGCGCTGAGCTGGCCGACGTCTCCTGTGGCTAAAATATTTTTGATGAGTACCTCATAGACCATCATTACAGCCATTCCTCTAATGTGGATCCTCTAATGGATCCGAGTGTGGGAGACAAGCGTGCAGCGGCGAGGGAGATGGAGTGATACAGGAGTGAAGGGGAACATTTAACAGTGTGAACAGGCTGCAGAAGCTGTCATCACTTGTCCTTGGTGGGATACTGATGAACATGGATCTGCTGTGCTGATGAAAAAGACTGCTCAGATTCAGATTCATGAAACATGTGAATATAAGCCATGCTGAGCAGACTCCCTTCCTCCACCTCCTGCCTCAGCTATCACTCTGACTGCAGAGCCTGATATTATCATCGCTCCTGGCTACAGCTTTATTCTTTCAGAATAAAGGAATGAAAAATATTCTCATCACTGAACATCTGCATGTGAGAGAGGGGCATGGTTGGAATCTCAGCAGACATGTACAGTACATCATACAGAACAGAGCGTGTGAACGCGTGGCTGAGTGTGAATGTCTGCATCCTCCTGTAAGCATAACACCACAGAGGACAGTTACACAGCAGAGAGGACATGATGTTTCTGAAGCAGGGAGCTCTAGAGGGTGATGCATGGTGCAGGTGTGTATGAGCCTCTATCCTCTGATCAGTGATGTTGTGACTAAGACAGCTGTAGATCTCTGGGTTTGTGGGCTCAGTTTGCACACCTACACCTCCAGGTAACCTGGGATCTCTCCTGCTCACCAGTCTCTACTGAAGTTCTTCCCCCCTCTGAATATCCGCCTGCAGAGTTTCACAAAATAGTTCATGTTTGAGCAAACAGTTTTTTGGCTACGCCCCCTTTGACCCCCCAGAAAAAGTACACATCATTTGTAAATGTTTTCATTGACAAAATCCCAACATAACAGGCAAATACAGACTACAGATCTGTGTCTAATCAAGCCTTTAGTACAGCTGTGCACTAGGGCCACTCTAGGACAAAAGAAATGCTAATTTCAAGAAAAAAAAAACTAAAAAATTTCAAGTTTTAAAAGTTAATTTATGAGAAAAAAAACAAAACATTTTAATGACTTAAAAAGCAGCAAATGTACCTGAACCCTGGATTTGAATTTTGGAGATCATAAAGCACAAAAGTCAAAATCTGACCACGGAGTTCACTTTGGTTTTCTGATTTGATTTTTTACTTCACACTGTAAAATTATGATTTAAAAAAACTTGACATTTTTTGAGTTCCATATGTCAAAATTTAAGATTGTATAAACTCTGAAACCTGTTTTTATCCTTGTTATTTCCTGACATTTGAAACTCTGAAATCATGTAAATAAAAAGAATTCATAATTTCAAAAATATGATTTTTTTTTTCTCTCCCAAATTTGACCTTTTTGACCAGAGATCAACAGATTCTCTTCATATTTATTCATCTTTTCTTTTAGGTTGGCCCTCATACACCATGGTACATTATGTTTCTAATCATTAATATTAACATCTAATTTTGACTGTCAGAGCAGACAGGGTCCCGTGCCCCCCTGAGATCTTTGGCGCCCCCGTAGGGCTCCCCGGACCCCAGGCTGGGAACCACTGCTCCACTCTGGTGTAAATGAGTTTAGAACGCTGCAGGCTGGAGTCTCTGTTAACAGACTGATACTTTCCACACATCCACAGCCTGCATCAGTGCAGACACATCCGCCTCCCTGTTTTCAACTATAACCTGTGAAATGGTCATCGACCACACGCTGACTCTTGGTGTGAGATTGGTCGTCCGCTGAAATGTGACACTTCCTTCCAGCTTTCTCTTAGTTTCAATCATGTGAACTTTTAAATGTATAAATAAAGATGAATTTGGACAGCAGAGAGAGTGGTGGTGTCACACAGAAAGCATCCAGAATAGAAGCAGACTCTCAGCGTATCTGGATTTTATACGTGGCTGCGGCTGAATGAAAGCAATTCAAACATTTGTTAAAGGAAGAGACAAAGAAAAAGTTTATGTTTGAGATAAACCGGCACGTAAAGCACAGCACTGATGTTCTATGACACTATAATTCACAATGATCTGACTGCGACTGTCTGACTCTCAGAATCTGATGGAGTAAGTGTTTGTCAGAGGAAGATGGAAGTAAAAGAACAAAAAACAAAGTCTGGAAAGTTTTGCATATTTGTTTTAGAAATGTGTGTGAGAGAGAAAGAGTGACAGGGAGGACAGTGAGACTGTGTCTGTGTTTGTGAGTTTGAAGGGTCCACACAATGAGAGGTTCCTCCCCGAGGGAGCCAGCTGACAGAAACTGCTAATTAGACTGCCTGGTTTCAAGGAAGAGAGACGACGACAGAAAGAGGAAGGAAGAAACACGGGTGGGCAAAGACATGATGTGAGAGTAGAGTGAGAAAAGAGAGAGTTACGGTTGGTTTGTACTCAGATGAACTGTGAAGATAAAAGCCAAATTCTTAGATTTTAATCTCAAGAACCAAAACAGTCACTGACATACGACCACTGCCCTTTGACCAGGAGCACCGCCATGCTGGGCGATTAATAGACATCCAATTATGATTAAGATTTTAGCTCCTCATGATCATCAAAACAAGATAACAGGAAGTAAACAGTTACCGTTCAACATGTGCTCATGTTATAGTATCCTGCTTTGGAAGCATTAGGATCACTCTAAAGGTTCATATTTTGGTAAACAGTGAATGAAACGTTTTAGTTTCTCCGTCATGAACAACAACGTGATGGTAGCTCAGTCTGAACCAGTGCAGCCTACAGGAGAAAAACACCAGCATGTGCTGAAGCAGATCCACTCTCTGCATCCTGTCAAAGTTTCCCTGGGAAGAAATACAGTGATACACCAGCTGGACTGTTTCATTTCTCCACTGCATCAAATATATTTCACATTCATCTGGAAATTCTCTCGTAAAAAGTTTGAGACTGGCAGGACTGAAGGATGATTGGACGACACACTCAATACGAGACAATCAGAGCAACGAGACTAAATGAGGTAGTAGGCATGTGCAGCTCCAGAGATGAGCTCGACAGACAGGAGCTGATGTAGTTTATGAACCATGGAGCCTGTTGGTGGATCAAACTCATGCTGAGGGGGAAGAAAATACAACTCTGGCCAGAAAAGCGTTCAGTCCGATTCTTTGTTCTTGTTTTAATAAGAAATGTGGTTCAGTCTTGATTAAACCGCCCCTCTACTACATCTACATCCAAACTAATCACTATCACCGGTGGCAGCCATAGTTACTGGCTTCCAGTACAATCAAACCCCGCCTGCAGCTACCAGCACGTTCTCCTAACATGACGCTGAACGGTCCCAAACCAGCAGTATTTAAGACTGGAGCACTGTAAGGTGGATCTTCCTGATGACGGACACGGACTCTGCCAACGCTCTGTAGGGTCAGATAAGAATGTAGGGTACAGTAAGGTGCATGTCTAAGTTAAAGTGATGTCTGTTATTTCAAAGATAAGACCATCCACACTTTAATCCTGGATCGGTTTCTGGGGTCACTCACTCAACTTTAGAGAGTTGTACAGACCTGTCTTCAGGTCCCTGTCAAACTTCTTTGGTCAAACCTCACAAAGGCCATTTGCACAAACTTTATTGAAATTATTTAAATCATCAGGTTACAGGACATTCATCTAAGACAGGGGCCATCAACTACATTTGGACAAGGGCCAGCTTTTTCCTAAATGGTCACTTAGGAAGACAAACTTTTAAATAAACCAATATTTTTTATAATAGTCAAATTAGCATCATTATTATTATTTACAGATTTTTATTTTCTTTTAAATGAATACAATTTTTAGGCTCTAACAGTGAGATCAGTTTTTACCCCTGCATGTGTCTGAAGGTATTGTTTAAAAAAGGAAGAAAAGATTGTTTTTGTGGAATCTGCACACAAATTTAAACCCCCTGGTGTGACAAATATCCAGTAAAATAAAGATACACATTTGTTCTGGTTACACACATTTATTACTACTTCGTTGAACACACCTCTGCAACCTTTCCTGAAAAATCTGTTCTCATGTACTCTATATTGCCAAAAGTATTCACTCACCCATCCAAATAATGTAAATCAGGTGTTCCAATCACTTCCATGTCCACAGGTGTATAAAATCATCACCTAGGCATGCAGACTGTTTCTACAAACATTAGTGAAAGAATGGCTCGCTCTCAGGAGCTCAGTGAATTCCAGCGTGGTACAGTGATAGGATGCCACCTCTGCAACAAGTCCAGTGGTGACATTTCCTGGCTCCTAAATATTCCACAGTCAACTGTCAGTGGTATTAGAACAAAGTGGAAGCCATCGGGAACCACAGCAACTCAGCCACCAAGTGGTAGGACACGTAAAATGACGGAGCGGGGTCAGAGGATGCTGAGGTCATAGTGCACAGAGGTCACCAACTTTCTGCAGAGTCAATGGCTACAGACCTCCAAACTTCATGTGGCCTTCAGATTAGCTCAAGAACAGTGGTAGAGAGCTTCATGGAATGGGTTTCCATGGTAACAGCTGCATCCAAGCCATACATCACCAAGTGCAATTCAAAGCGTCGATGCAGTGGTGTAAAGCACGCCGCCACTGGACTCTAGAGCAGTGGAGACGCCTTCTCTGGAGTGACCAATCGCGCTCTCCATCTGGCAGTCTGATGGACCAGTCTGAGTTTGGCGGTTGCCAGGAGAACAGTACTTGTCTGACTGCATTGTGCCAAGTGTCAAGTTTGGTGGAGGGGGGATTATGGTGTGGGCTTGTTCTTCAGGAGCTGGGCTTGGCCCCTTAGTTCCAGTCAAAGGAACTCTGAATGCTTCAGCATACCAAGAGATTCTGGACAATTCCATGCTCCCAACTTTGTGGGAACAGTTTGGGGATGGCCCCTTCCTGTTCCAACATGACTGTGCACCAGTGCACAAAGCAAGGTCCATAAAGACATGGAGGAGAGAGTTTGGTGTGGATCAACTTGACTGGCCTGCACAGAGTCCTGACCTCAACCCCAGAGAACACCTTTGGGATGAATTAGAGCGGAGACTGAGAGCCAGGCCTTCTGGTCCAACATCAGTGTGTGACCTCACAAATGTGCTTCTGGAAGAATGGTGAAAAATTCCCATAAACACACTCCTAAACCTTGTGGAAAGCCTTCCCAGAAGAGTTGAAGCTGTTATAGCTGCAAAGGGTGGACCCACGTCAGATTAAACCCTATGGATTAAGAATGGGATGTCACTGAAGTTCATATGAGAGTCAAGGCAGGTGAGCCAATACTTTTGGCAATAAAGTGTACTTTATAAAACCAAGAAAATTTAACACTTGTCACAAAAAACCACAAAAGACACACAGGCCAGATTCAAACCCAGGCTGCCTGCATGCATGGGGCACGCCTAAACCACTAGGCCATCTGCGTCCTGGTATGATGTTCTTTTTAGGAAATTCTGAGTTAGTTTTTACTGCAGACGGAACCGGACGCACACCTTCAATAAAGTCCAACTTCTGTCTGGTCAGCCCACAGTACTTGTCCCAGAAGACTTGAGGATCATCAGGATGTTTTTAGTCAAATGTGAGACGATACTTTGTGTTGGTTTTTTTATTGTTGTTTTTTTTTTTGTTTTTTTTTTGTTTTTTTTTGTCAGCAGTGGTTTTGGCCTTTGAACTCTCCCATGATGCCACTGTTGCCCAGTCTCTTTCTGATTGTTAAATCATGAACTCTGACCTTGATTGAGTGAGGCCTGCAGGTCTTCATATGTTGTTCTGGATTCATTTGGGACCTCCTGGATGAGTCACAGGGTCATTCTTAGAGTCATTTTTGAAGGCCAGACACTCCTGGAAAGGTTCCCCAGTGTCCCAAGTTTTCTCCATTTGTGGATAATGGCTCTCACCATGGTTGGCTGGAGTCCCAAAGCCTTAGAAATGTCACTGTAACACTTTCAGACTAATAGATGTCAGTGACTTTGTTCTTCATCTGTTCTTCTTTAGATGGTTCTGTGATGTGTTGGAGATCTTTTAGCCTCCTTCACTGTCAGACAGCTTCTATTTGAGGGATTTCTGGATTCAACAGGACTGACAGTAATCGGGCCTGGGCCTTACTTGAGTTCTCATTGACTTCAATTTTCTTGATGATCTTGAACATTTATGTCTGACAAACATACCTAAAAAGAAGACATCAGGAAGGGGGCAAATACTTTTCCACAGCTATAAGCTGGCTCTTTGTGCTGACATGCATCCCAGAAAAAGCTGAAATGAGGAGAGACTGAGACATGAAAAAGAGAAAAGAGGAAATTATGTGGGATCATCTGTACACCATCCCCTTGTGGGATGCTTTAATTAATGCCGTGTTGCGTAATGATGCACAAATATGACAAAATATGAAAGAAGTACTGAGGAGGGAAATCTGTTTTTAAGCTTTGGTTCTAAAGTCTTCAAAACTCCTTTCAAGCTGAAGAATTCCTCTGTTTGCCTCTGAAGATATCGTCACTCATCCATCCTCTTCTCTTCCCTCTGTTTCCCTGTCTGACTTGTCTCTTCATACCAGTTTGCATTTCTCTTTTCAAACTGTCTCCAGTTTCGTTCCTCTTTTTCTCTCATGTATGAAAGTCAATGCTTCATGACTACAAAGTCCAGAGCTTCTAAGTCAAAGTCACCTCCAAACTCACTCTTCATGCTGTACTGTACTACTATGCATTATTAAGAGCCAACTGTGTTAGTAAAAGCCCAAAAGACCCAAGGGAAAGGGATTTAGAGGGCTGGAATCCATCCTAAAACAACCTCAGCGGGGGCAGATTCCTGCTGCTGGCTGGTGCAGATGTAGGCTACACGCTTCCTCATAGCCTCTGCTGATGGCTGCTGAGGCAAAGTTGAGGTGCACTGCAGATGTTAAGGTAGCAGAAGGAGACAGGGATAAACATCTGTCATGTTTGCAAACGCTCTAACCTGGCCTCGCTTTAAAGAGAAAACTATCTCTGCCTCTCACAAAGAGCTTGCTCTGATGACGTCTGCACATTTACACTTTAAATGCCTCATTGGACTTCTCTGTGTGGCTGTTTTTATGTTTACACCTCGTCTAATTTGGTTTACCAGACAGCCAGGGAAGGTAGAGGAGATGTGCATAATCCAGAGTATTAACCTGTGAATTGACAACTGTTCAAACATAATATTCTGTAAGCTGAAATAAATGAATTCCTTTAAAAATGGCAGGCTGGATAAAAAGCATAAATCCCTGCATTAGTCCAGAACAGGCCTTACATAACACTGGTACACTGCAGTGAATGCTACAGGCTGATGGTGTGACCAGATGCAGATCTGAAGGCTCCTCTAAAGGAAAAAAGATGGCGGCTTTTGTTTTATTTAATGTTATGGATGAAATAGAGAGATAACAGAGCTCTGATTCTCTCCAGAGGAACACAGTACCAGAAAAATTAGATTTTCAATCCTGCACTGAGCTCCTCTGACTCAGCACACCTTCATCTTTGATATTTAAGGGTCTTTTAGCACTGGGTGATGTTTGAGCAGACCCTCACTGAAACAGTAAAACCATGTGAAAACTCTCAGCTACAAAGGTAAAAGGCATCTAATTCAGTTGTTTACACCAGTTTATTCTCAACCAGGGTGCCGCCACACGCTGGGGCGCCTTCTGGCATCATCAGGGGTGCCTTCAAAATGCAGAAATTCAACCAAGAATTACCATGAATATGCAGATCCTCAGTTTTCCCAAAGTTAATAATTATATCAGCCACCCTTCTACTGAAATCCCATCAACGTAGAGGTCAACAATAACTCTGCTTACTTCAGTGAGCACAGGGCAAAAATCATGCCCCCCCCCCCAACACACACACACCCACGGACACACGCAAACATCAGCAGGTGTGTAAAATGTGAGAAATGCATGAGTGTCCATGAGGTCTATGTGGATTGAAGATCCTGCAAAGTGAAATCCAAAGTTTGTGTCCTAACACTCTAGAAATGTGTGAATCTGGTTGCTGAAAACATGAAAACACTGAGATCTACATGAGACTGAATTCTGGATTTAGACTGTTAGAAAGTTTTTCACTTCTTTTCTGGCTGGGTTTCCTGTGGGCGGGGCCAATATGTGGGCTCGTGATGTCATCAGCCTACAGTGGTGAATGACCCCGCCCCTCTATCACTCCAATCTAAAACCACAGAGCAGTTCATCTCAGTCCAGTCTGTTGTTAGCTGATGTGTCTGCCTTTATTAAAGTTAACAGTCAGTTAAATGCTGTTTTTTTTCCTTCATTGTGAGGCAAATTTACCAAATCTATCAGCCACAGTGGTCTACGGATTATTGAAAGCATCAGAACGGAGGTTTGAGACAGAAAAAGGACTTTGTCTCTTCTCTGACACAGAGCCAGGCAGCTGCTCTGACTGTGAGGTCAATGTAAGGTCAAAGGGCGGGCTAAAGGAGTGAGAGCTTTCCTCCATTCAGATTGTAGCATTTTTCTTTTCATCTGAGAGGATGGTATTTCTCCTGAGTGAACGTGGCTTCGGCTCATTCAACAGACACGCCCACGCCATCCTGGAGCAGATTTTACTGCCTCATTTCTCATTATTTTGAAGCTTATTTTTATAAACTTAGAGATGTTTTATTCGACTAAAAATTTCAATAAGACTTTGATGTCAGCAAGAAGGGGGCGGAGTCATGTTTTGGGCTGGAATCATGGGGAGAGAGCTGGTAGACCCCTTTAGGGTCCCTGAAGGTGTGAAAATGACTTCTGCAAAGTATACAGAGTTTCTGACTGACCACTTTTAGATCGTTTCCACCGAGCAGTCCGGCTCAGTTTGGTGTGTTACGGCACGCTTTTTTTGGCGTTTCCATAGAGAAAGGGTCCCAAAAAACCGACCTGTACTGTCCCACTTTTCGGCACCCTTCCGTAGGGGTGCCAATCTTACCTAACCGTACCAAAAAGGTGGAGCTACACACAACAATAGGGGCTGCACTGACGTCACGTCAGCGCGCGACTCAGCTGCTCGCCTCCGGGCTTCAAAGATGGAAGTCTGCTGTGAGAAGCGGGCGAAAACAGGAGAAAAATGGACCAATATCTGCCTAAATGGGAAATATTTGGACTCGACAGAGATCCAGACTGTGTCGTAGTCTATGGATATTGGTATCTGGCCACAAATCCAGTTTCCTGACGTTTATCTGGATGATTTTAAGTACACAAAGCAGAGCCTGAAGGCTCACATCAGCCTGATCCATCCGTGATGGATGAGAAACTAAATTAATGCTGAAGTTTTGTGAATACGAAGCCTTAGAATGGTTCATTCTCATCAGTAACTAGTTATTAATCTACGTCTTACGTTAGATAACCTGTGAAAACATCGCTCTGTGGTTGTTGAACGGGCTCGTAAAACTTCAGGCTGCAGACTATTTTTAAACGAGATCAGCGCACCCCGGATTTCTGACTTAATCTAGCTTGATTTTAACACCAGCTGAACTTTAACTTTATTTTCAATGCAGCGAATTCTCACAGTACAGCTCTAAACTTTGATATTTTGTCGTATAAACTGGTCTAGACTAGATATATTCACATATTAACGTAGTGTTATGACTTAAACCGTCTCTGTACACGTATTCATTAGCTGAGGATCTTTACTGACAGCGGTTAACATCATTAAGATGTAGATATTTTTTTAAAAGCACTTTCAGCTGAAATAAAGCTGTTTACTGCTTATTCCCGACTGATTTCTGTCACTTATCCTTTCTATAATTCTGCAGCTGGAACAGCTGACTCGCGCTGTCTGTGACTTTACATGCTTTCACAGCCCCGCCCACCCAAGTGAGAGCACAGGTGTCTGTGGAAATGCTAACTGTTTTGGGGTTTAGCGTACCAAACAATACCAAACCAAACTGAATCAAACGGACCCCCTGATGGAAACACGGCTTTTCTTCCATGGTACAAAAAGAAGAACTGTGCCTTCTGTAGCAAAATGATCTTCAAGCATGACAATGCTCCATCTCATGCTGCAAAGAATCCCTCTGTGTCATTGGCTGCTATGGGCATAAAAGGAGAGAAACTCATGGTGTGGCCCCCATCCTCCCCTGACCTTTAACCCTACTGAGAACCTTTGGAGCATCCTCAAGCTAAAGATCTATGAGGGTGGGAGGCAGTTCACATCAGAACAGCAGCTCTGGGAGGATATTCTGACATCCTGCAAAGAAATTCAAGCAGAAACTCTCCAAAAACTCACAAGTTCAATGGATGAAGAATAGTGAAGGTGATATCAGAGAAGGGCTCCTATGTTAACATGAACTTGTCCTGTTCAGATGTTTTAGATTGAAATAGCTTTGATTTCAGTAAATATGACCTCCTGATGCTGCAGATTCAACAAATGACCATTTTCACTTCTTTACAACCTATAAAATGTTTTAAACTCTGTTGTGCAGAATAATGTGGAACAGTGTATTTTGAGATTTTTATTTTTGATAAACAAATATCATTGGGAGGTTTGTTTAACCGAATTAGAATTATGCTTTAATGGCTGATGACTTGAAAGTTATACTGACTTTCATTTGCATCGACTATTTAGGAAAATCAAAGAAAAATATCATTTGCATTATAATTTGGAACACAGAGGTTTTCCGGTTAGCATCAAACCTAAATACAGATTTCTTTTCACTTTACAGGGTCTGTAGTGCCACATTATGTAATAACGCCGCATTTTGTAAGCCACTAAGTGGTTAGGGTTAGGGCAAGGTAGTTTGGTAGGGCATACCTTGGAGCCCACACTAAGTCCTATGGTTAGGGTTATTACATAATGTGGCGTTATTACATAATGTGGCGCTACAGGGTCTTTCATGCAGAAGGGCGTCAGAGTGTGTTTAAGGACTTCACAACTTCCTGTTGACGGTTGGTACCAAAATGCACCAAATCAGTGTCAAAGTGTGTTCTTTAGGTCCGTGTGACCAACCTAAGGGGTTGGGCCCCCTTGGGGGTCATAAGACAATGAAAGGGGTCACCAGATGCCTTACAAAACATAAAGTGCATTTTTCTAATGATTTCAAATTGTACTGTATATTTAATCAATATTATAAACGTTGCATCCTGAGTTACCTGGTGGTGTAGGTGTGGAAAACGTGAACCCATGCTCAGGATCACTCCTGCTTTAAACTTTCAAATGAAGTTTCTCTGCACTCTCTGTCAGCCCGCTGACTCTCCATCTGTAGAAGTTCTTCTTCTGTGTTCTCTGGCTCACACAAATATCCATTGTATCCACAGTAACAACACATCATCATCATTACTCGAGTCAAAGTCACTCATATTATCTTTGTTTCAGCTTGGTGTGGTGTTATTATCCCTGTAGAAGCCCACAGACCCACACAGCTGATCAGAGGATATCAGTGCACGGCAGAAGGAGACAAAATGCCCAAAGCTGCATCATAAATTAGTGCCTGACACAGAGGAGTTTTTGAGAGAAATGAAGTGCTTTATACATTTTTGACACAGCATACAGGCGAGCCAACATATTTCTCGACCCATTTTTACGTAAAACTGGTAAAACTAAACATTCCCATCTACAGCCGCTATGCCGCGGATGTCTCTGAGCTCGTAATAACCACAGGATCTACTTTCACAGAAATCACTGGTGGCTAACGCCACGACTATAGCCAAGCACCTCATATGACCAAACTTTCAAAATCTCGAACTATCCCTTTAAATTTCTCACCTTTTAAGCCAGATGGCACTGTGTGTCCTGCTTACATGCAGAGAGAGATGAGAGAGACGTCATTACTTCCACATTCACATCATGACTGTATCTGACTAAATATCCTACTTTGACCTCACATTTGTTGGAGTTTATAGTTCTTTAAGGACTTTACATCTCTCTGCTCAGAGCACTCTGCAGCCGGCTGTCAGAGACTTCGACTGAACAGACGGCGTGATTGGAGCTGCAGCAGGCGCGGTTCAGGCAGCCGTGACCGTCATCAGCGACGTTTTAAAACCATCACAAATCTTTAGTTGCTGATCATGTCAGATATCCTGCAACCATCCTTGTACGCATCAGAGAACAAGCTCTGATCTTTGAGATAGGAAGGGAGAAGCTACTTGGTAAGAGGAATCTGCTTTTGGTTGTTTCAGTTGGAAGTAGGTTGTTGGCAGTTTTGCTTAGGCTGAACGTGTTAGTTTCACTCTCTCTGCAACAATAGGTGAGGCAGTTGACGCGTGTGGCTCCCTCTATTGATTGCTAAAAGTGTAAACTGCCGGGGCGGAGTTTCACTGTAGCCCAAGCTTTAAGAGAGTTTGAATCTAAATTTGCCAGCTGGGGCGGTTAGCGGCTGTGCACAATCAACTCAATTGTGCACATCTGTGGCATATCTCTCTATATAAGTACACAGACTGCGCTGAAGCGTCAGCGTAAGCGTCAGCCCTTGTGGAAGCCCAATTGTGTGAAGACCAGCGAGTCTACCTGTGCGAGTCCACCGAGCAAGGCCACCGACAGGCAGCACTGCCTCATAACAGTCTAACGCACCCCAGCAGTCTAACGCAACATGTGCAACCAAAAAATACAAGTCATATATGGGAACAGAAAGAAGTACAATAGTTACAGAAAACAAAACCTGCATAATCCATCCACTTTGCAGAATGCCTCTTTTCCACAACCTTTTATCACAGTTGGCCTCTGGAACTGCCAGTCTGCAGTTAACAAAGCAGAATTCATCAATTCCCTCACTAAACTGTCTAACATTCAGGTCCTAGCCCTGACAGAAACTTGGGTCCGTCCTGAGAACACTGTAACACCAACTGCTCTATCAGTTGATGCAGTGTTCTCTCATACACCTCGCTCTTCTGGCCGAGGAGGTGGCACAGGCATTATTCTTTCTCATAGCTGGAACTTCAGCCAGTTCAAACCCTTGGACAATAACACCTCATTTGAATATCATGCAGTACAGGTCACTGCCCCAATAAAGGCTTTCATGGTTGTGGTATACACGCCCACCTGGGGTCACCTGGACAACTTTATTGTGGAACTGGACATGTTACTCTCAGACATCCCTGATGATGGCACACCATTGGTTGTCATGGGTGACATGAACATCCACTTGGATAGAGCCCAGGCTACTGATTTTATTTCACTACTGTCCTCCTTTGACTTGAAACTGGTTCTATCGCCTCCTACACACAAGGCTGGTAATACACTGGATTTGATTCTAACTCGCAATTGCTCCACGGCTAATTTGAGTGTAACACCACTTCACCTCTCTGACCACTACTTCATTCAGTTCTCACTTGGCTTACCTGAACTTCAACAATCTACTACTCAATTAAGATCATACCGCAGAAACCTTCAGTCACTTGACCCAACACAGCTGTCAGCTGACGCACTAGCCTCATGTAGTCCTTCACACTCACTGTTAACGAGGCCACAGACACATTCTGCTCCTCACTGACCTCCTCTCTGGACAAACTCTGCCCTCTGGTGTCTAAGCCTATTCGAAATACTCCACCTTGTCCCTGGCTCACTGAGGTCATCAGAACCCAAAGGGCAGGGCTCAGAGCGGCAGAGAGAAAATGGCGTAAATCCAAACAAACCACTGACTTGAGTGCCTATCAGCAAAAACTGTCCTGTTTTACCTCTGCTCTAAAATCTGCTAAGAAGGCGTTCTATCAATCAAAGATCTGTGCTGCCACTGATGCACGCAAACTCTTCTCTGCTTTTAACTCGCTCCTCTCTCCTTCAAACCCACAACCCTCCAGTATGTTGACTCCAGACATGTTCGCCTCCTACTTCACTGACAAGGTTTCTGCCATCAGCAACCAATTCTCTGAGCCTGTCCAACTCAGTTTTCTTCCACCAGCTAGTGATGCCTCACTTAGCTCATTCTCTCCACTAAGTGAGAGCGAAGTCACCAGGCTTCTGCTTGACTCTAAGCCCACAACCTGTCCCCTCGATCCGATACATCACATCTCTTGCAGGCAATTGAGCCCACAATCAGCCCTGCTGTAAGTTGTATAATCAACTCCTCTCTGTCCACAGGTGTTTTCCCAGCTGCTTTCAAGCAAGCGTGGGTTACACCACTGCTCAAAAAACTCAACAACCCAGCCCTTGTTGAAAATTACAGGCCAGTCTCACTTCTCCCATTCCTATCAAAAATACTGGAGTGCACAGTCTTCAACCAGCTGTCCGAATACTTGCAGAACAATGATCTACTTGATCAGAATCAGTCTGGCTGTAGGCGGGGCCACTCTACTGAAACTGCACTTTTGCCTGTAACGAAATCACTTCACTTGGCTAGAGCAGCTGGTCAAACCTCAGTTCTCTTACTGCTGGATCTGTCCGCTGCCTTTGACACAGTAAACCACCAAATCCTCCTCTCCACACTCTCTTCACTTGGTGTCTCAGGATCTGCCCTACAGTGGTTTAAGTCCTACCTCACAGGGAGATCTTTTAGAGTATCATGGAAGGGAGGAGTGTCTAAACTGCATGGCTTATCAACAGGGGTGCCTCAAGGGTCTGTGCTTGGTCCCCTACTTTTCTCAATATACACCACCTCACTTGGTGCAATCATCCGCTCCCATGGCTTTTCTTATCACTGCTATGCAGACGACACACAGCTATTCCTGTCCTTTCCACCAGATGACACAACTGTCTCAGCTCGGATCTCATCCTGCCTTGCTGATATTTCTAAATGGATGAGGGAACGTCACCTTCAGCTCAACCTGCCCAAAACTGAGCTCATTATCATCCCAGCCAGTCCCACTATGGAACCGCAGATCAGTATCCAGCTTGGATCAAATAATCTCTTGCCCACTAAGTCAGCCCGGAATCTGGGTGTCATGATTGATGACCAGCTAACCTTCAAGCTCCATGTGGCCTCGATTGCTCGGTCCTGCCGTTTCGCCCTCTACAACATCAAGAGGATCAGACCCTACTTGACAGAGCATGCTACACAACTCCTAGTACAGGCTCTTATAATATCACGTATTGACTACTGTAACTCATTACTGGCAGGCCTACCTGCATGCACAGTTATACCTCTGCAGTTGATCCAGAACGCAGTAGCACGTCTGGTCTTCAACCAACCCAAGAGAGCTCATGTCATGCCTCTTTTAATCTCTCTACACTGGCTTCCAGTTGCAGCTCGCATTAAATTCAAACTCTAATCATTGCTTACAAAGCAGGAAGTAAAACTGCTCCTGTTTACCTGGAGTCCCTCATCCAGGTCTACACCCCTTCTCGCCCACTACGCTCAGCCAGCGAAAGGCGCCTGGTACTTCCAGCACATCATGCTCCTAAGTCACTAGCTCGACTCTTCTCCTCTGTTGTCCCTAAATGGTGGAATGAATTACCCAACTCCATTCGATCTACAGACTCCCTGTCTACTTTCAAGAGAAGGCTAAAGACCCAGCTCTTCAGAGAACACTTTGCACTTAGCTAGGCAATTCTCTACTGTTGTCCCCAGTAGTAGATTGAGTCTCAGCCAGACTATTCTCCACTGCTGCCCCCAGTGGTTGAATGAGTTTCCCAACTATAGTTAGCTCGCAATGTCCTGCTCTACTTCTGGGATTTCTTTGCCCAGCTCTTTGGGAATGATCCAGCACTTGGTACTTGGTAAATAGTTGTTGTGAAGCCTAATGAATGGCGATTAGTGATCCCACATTTTCCTTGATTCATTGTTGCTGTCTAAAAACAAAACAAAAAAAAAACATAAAAACAAAAAAACAAACAAAAACAAAAAAAAACAAAAAAAAAAGAAACTACATAAACAACGTATATTTTAGGTACTCTGCCTTAAACTCTACACGGCAGCACTTGCGTCCAATTGAACCTGAAGCACTTGATGGCACTTACTGATGTTGTTTCTTCTTGTCTAGATCATTGCTTGTGTTGTTCTTGCTCTCAAATGTACGTCGCTTTGGAGAAAAGCGTCTGCTAAATGACATTGTAACATTGTAACATTAATGCATAGACTGTGCTGAGAGTTTAGCACACTGGAACATTTTGTCCTGACCCCAGTCCAGACTGAATCAGGGTCCTAAAGCTGGCTCCAGCTGTGACTGTGGATTCAGACAGCAGGTTACACACGGCTTGCCTTGGGAGTGGCTTTGTGTGTAGAAGAAACCTACTTCAGACTACTTCATGTTTAGCTTTGGTTTCTGCTTGTCACTTTTGTTTTATTTATATTTGGAATCAGGGATTTGTTCTTAAAAGATGATTCATTCATACTTTATGCTCTGGCCTGAAGCTTTGTTATAGGAGTCTACAGGAAGCGAGGAGAGGAGGGCAGACCGAACTAGTGGCTGCTTGATTTCAAATTAATGTAGAAGGAGAGAGAAGAGAGAGCAGGCATGGTGGGAGCGGCAGAGGGTGAAAGATGAGAGGAAGAATCTCCTGCTGCAGCGTTGGGAGCTCGTGTGTTTGGCCCTGGGTAAATGGATTTTATATAATACGAGCAAACAATTGCTCTCTGCACTACCAAAATCATCTGAAGGAGCATGTAAAGAAGACAGAGGGGATGAATGAATATTGGAGGGAGAAAACCTACCGCATGGAGAGGATTGCCCTGATCGATCGGCACCTTAAAGTCGGCCTGGAGCTCATCAAACGCTGTTATCTGTGAGAGAGAGGAAGAGGAGTGATCAGTATAGAATCATCAAACAAAGAGGAAGCTTTTCTCTGGGAAGGAACATTTCCAATAAGTTCACGTGTTATTTTTGGTCTGCTAAAGCAGAGGTTCCCAGACTTTACAGGCCGTGACCCCAAACCATCAGAGTCAGAGACTAGGGACCCCCCACCCTCTCTGACGCATAGGATGCTGCACAACGTGCTGTGCAAACATGTACATTTTAGGTAGTTTTGAATATTTTACTTCTATTTTAGCAAGAATTGCACTTAATAAGTATGTTTTTGCAATATTTTTACAATAATGGACAAAATGTACCTCTTTAAATGATGTTAAATTTCTCTGTTATTTTGTCAAGTATCCTGTGACCTCCCTTCAGTATCTCACGACCCCCCTGGGGGTCCCAACCCCCACTTTGAGAACCCCTGTGCTAACAAACACATCACAGATTAAAATGTTTCATAAGCGGGACTTTTTAAACTGTTAGCATGAAAGGCTGCTGATTCTGGGGAAATTCTTTTCTGCTTCTTTTCTCCTGTGTTGTGAATAATTATCTTTATCTATAAAGCCTTAATCCTAAAACCTCGTTTTAACTCTACCCTCCTTTTCTGCATCAATAAGCAGTGTATTATGTAATAGAATTACATTCAAACTGTGCTAAAGTGGGCTCTGTTTATTTTGGGACATTTACCCCAGTGCACTTCTGCTATTATACAATTTTGATTCATGAATGCTGGAGAATAGTTCTCATTAAATGCATTTTCATTACAACAAAGGTAATATTCTCGAAACTAGAGAGGCCGTCCTCATTGATGTGAGAGAGGTAAAGGCAGCCAGCAGCTCTTTAAGGCTGTCTGTGTCATCAGGGTGACGCCACAATCAGGAATCTCTCTGTGCAGATAAAGCAGCCATCATGTTCATCTTCCTCTGTTAGTAGTGTTGACCAACCCAGTGGTTCTCAACCTTGGGGTCCAGACCCCCTTGGGGGTCGCGAGACATTGAGAGGGGTCTCAGATGCCCTAATAAACTGTGAATATTTTTTTGAATTACACTGTTGCCACTCTACACTAATTTTGTCCATTTTTTTAACCCCTTTTCATCATTTTTTCCCACCAATTTTAACACATTTTTTAACATTAAACACTTATTTTTGTCGGTTTTAAACTCTTTCCACCACTTTTTTCTGCCTGTTCTTGCCAGTTAAGCTTAATGTTGCTTTTGTTGACCCATTATTGCTACTATTAACCCCTTTTTAAAGCTTTGTACACCAAAATGTTCCCATTCTGACCACATTTCACTAATTGATATGCCCATTTTTGCTAGTTTAACCAAATTTTGCCAGAATTTTAAATGTTTTTTACCACTAATTTTGCCAATTTTTGCCATTTTTAGCTCATTTTGCCACTTCCAACCCATTTCTGCTACCTTTAAAATCAAATTTCACCATTATTTGCTGTGATTGACCCATTGCAGCAATTTTTAAACCATTTTTAAAAACAATTTTGAATTAAAGACTGACAGGCTTCACCTGTTCATGAAATCTAGCAGTGTACCTCTGCACCTGGCTCACCTGGCTCACAGGTAATGACTCATCCCTGCTCTCTTTCAAAATAAAATAATCTAAGTAGGCAAGTAGATAAACTTACATTTTCACTACAACTACAAGAGAATTTATATATGAAAAATACAATCCAAACACATCCAGCTTTATTTTTCTTTTTTATCCTGATAAAAAAGTCTAAATTTTGACCAAATGAATGGAGTGATGCCTGTGAGCTGATTCAGGCAGTGACTACAGCTTCTTGTCCTTCACTTATTTCCTCAAATCTGTCAACTCGTCTCAGTTTTTTTGTCATATATGTTGCTTCCAATCATCCTGTCAACTTAAATGATGCTGGACAAAGTGCCTGTACCTAGAGGCAGCAAGATGACTTGTTTGGTTTATATAAAAACAGCAAGGCATTATGGGATGAGCAGTGACACATCTAGAACAAAAACACAGCAGGTAAACCCGGTGAAACAGAAGATCAGGTCAAAAAATGTGTTGAGTGGCAGAGAAGGAAAGTTTTTTCTCAGAGTTAAAAAAAGAACTGAATGATAGTCCATAAGTGGCTTGTTTCTGGAGGAAAAGGTGGCACAGAACTGAGCAGCTTTTTGCATGTTTTTTATCTTTACAACCATATAAAGATGGCATCTGATCCACAGAGAACACACAAAGAAGAAATCCACACTACACGCACGCAAACTGCTCAGCAAGGCAATCAGCGCCCAGATCCACTGGCATGCATGTAAATGAGGGAATAATCAAAAATTCAGCGAGAAAACAAGAAAACACTAGACTTAGGTTTGAATGTACGTATGGATGTACATGTGAATGGCAAATGGTACAAAGACCCTAAAAAAGTGACATCCCTTTACCCTTCAACTGTGGGCCAGTCCCTCTGGAAAGTCTGCAGATTTGCAGACTCACAGTCAGGGCACAATTTGGCATTGAACTGTCCACATCACAGCCCTAATGCACTTGATGATTTGACAACGGGACCGCCCTAAGCCCTCGCACACAAAGCGTGATCACGCCTCACAGTATGTGACTCTGTGAGTGCGGAGGTTGCGGTTGGAGCAGAGATGATAATGAAGAGAGCTCAGGGCGAGGGAGAGTGGAGAGAGGGACTAAGAGGAGAAAAACTGTGACACATCAGCCGAACAGTCCAGTCAACCTGCTGCACTGTCAGGCACACACAGACTGAGATAAACAGTATGTTAGTTCTGCCACCAGGGGGCTCTCAATCAAAACAACAACAGAGATGACACCCAGGTTACCTGGACAGTTACGGTGCAGCCTATCAGGGCGGGGCATCGTTTGGCATTCTCTGGTACCGGTGCTAAACTGGTACCTTTAAATCAGTGCTGGTGCTTAAACTACACCTGACTTGGTATCTTTAAGGGGAAAATGACTCCACAGACTCTTTGACCCAAAATTTGAATAGCAGAAACATTCCATTTCTTTGTGCGATGTGGTTCTGTTTTCTACCGTAAGATATCCAACACAAGTCAGGTGAGGCAGTCATCTCATTCATACCAAAAGTAACGCATAAAATGTTCAGATCTGAACACTAAAGGAAAATATGGACAGTTTAGAGACACTTTAGCGTCTTTGGCTCAGACATTTACAGAGTGGTTCCAAAATAAAGTACCTAAATCTGAGTGGCTGCTTGCTGGGTTTTTCTTTCAATGAAGGACCCTATTCAATAAAAAATCACTCAACACCCCAGTTAGACTGCTTCATGTATCCATAGTTCACAATCATCTGGGCAACATCCCAAAGACAGTGTTTGGGACGGGCAGAAGGTGAGGTGAAGCTTTAGGCTTTAAAGGAGGAGGCTGGGGTGGAGGAGGTGAAGCTTTAGGCTTTAAAGGAGGAGGCTGGGGTGGAGGTGGTGAAGCTTTAGTCCATATAGGAAGAGGTTGAGGTGGAGGAGGTGAAGCTTTATGCTCTAAAGGAGGAGGCTGGGGTGGAGGAGGTGAAGGTTTAGTCTATTAAGGAGGAGGCTGGAGTGGAGGAGGTGAAGCTTTATGCTCTAAAGGAGGAGGCTGGGGTGGAGGAGGTGAAGCTTTAGACTATAAAGGAAGAGGTTGAGGTGGAGGAGGTGAAGCTTTAGTCTATTAAGGAGGAGGCTGGGGTGGAGGAGGTGAAGCATTAGGCATTAAAGGAAGAGGCTGGGGTGGAGGAGAAGAAGCTTTAGTCTATAAAGGAGGAGGCTGGGGTGGAGGAGGTGAAGCTTTATGCTCTGAAGGAGGAGGCTGGGGTGGAGGAGGTGAAGCTTTAGGCTTTAAAGGAGGAGGCTGGGGTGGAGCAGAAGAAGCTTTAGGCTTTAAAGGAGGAGGCTGGGGTGGAGGAGGTGAAGCTTTAGGCTTTAAAGGAGGAGGCTGGGGTGGAGGAGGTGAAGCTTTAGTCCATATAGGAAGAGGTTGAGGTGGAGGAGGTGAAGCTTTATGCTCTAAAGGAGGAGGCTGGGGTGGAGGAGGTGAAGCTTTAGTCTATAAAGGAGGAGGCTGGGGTGGAGGAGGTGAAGCTTTATGCTCTAAAGGAGGAGGCTGGGGTGGAGGAGGTGAAGCTTTAGACTATAAAGGAAGAGGTTGAGGTGGAGGAGGTGAAGCTTTAGTCTATTAAGGAGGAGGCTGGGGTGGAGGAGGTGAAGCATTAGGCATTAAAGGAAGAGGCTGGGGTGGAGGAGAAGAAGCTTTAGTCTATAAAGGAGGAGGCTGGGGTGGAGGAGGTGAAGCTTTAGTCTATAAAGGAGGAGGCTGGGGTGGAGGAGGTGAAGCTTTAGGCACTAAAGGAAGAGGCTGGGGTGGAGCAGAAGAAGCTTTAGTCTATAAAGGAGGAGGCTGGGGTGGAGGAGGTGACGCTTTGGTCTATAAAGGAGGAGGCTGGGGTGGAGGAGGTGAAGCTTTAGTCCATATAGGAAGAGGTTGAGGTGGAGGAGGTGAAGCTTTAGTCTATTAAGGAGGAGGCTGGGATGGAGGAGGTGAAGCTTTAGTCTATAAAGGAAGAGGCTGGGGTGGAGGAGGTGAAGCTTTAGTCTATAAAGGAGGAGGTGGGGTTAGGAGGAGAAGAAGCTTTAGTCTATAAAGGAGGAGGCTGGGGTGGAGGAGGTGAAGCTTTAGTCTATAAAGGAGGAGGCTGGGACGGAGGAGGTGACGCTTTAGGCTCTAAAGGAGGAGGCTGGGATGGAGGAGGTGAAGCTTTAGACTATAAAGGAAGAGGTTGAGGTGGAGGAGGTGAAGCTTTAGTCTATTAAGGAGGAGGCTGGGATGGAGGAGGTGAAGCTTAAGGCATTAAAGGAAGAGGCTTGGGTGGAGGAGGTGAAGCTTTAGTCTATAAAGGAGGAGGCTGGGGTGGAGGAGGTGAAGCTTTATGCTCTGAAGGAGGAGGCTGGGGTGGAGGAGGTGAAGCTTTAGGCTTTAAAGGAGGAAGTTGGGTCGGAGGAGGTGAAGCGTTAGTCTATAGAGGAGGCCGGTGTGGAGGAGGTGAAGCTTTAGTCCATAAAGGAGGAGGCTGGGGTGGAGGAGGTGAAGCTTTAGTCTATAAAGGAGGAGGCTTGGGTGGAGGAGGTGAAGCTTTAGTCTATAAAGGAGGAGGCTGGGATGGAGAAGGTGAAGCTTTAGTCCATATAGGAAGAGGTTGAGGTGGAGGAGGTGAAGCTTTAGTCTATTAAGGAGGAGGCTGGGATGGAGGAGGTGAAGCTTTAGTCTATAAAGGAAGAGGCTGGGGTGGAGGAGGTGAAGCTTTAGTCTATAAAGGAGGAGGCGGGGTTAGGAGGAGAAGAAGCTTTGGTCTATAAAGGAGGAGGCTGGGGTGGAGGAGGTGAAGCTTTAGTCTATAAAGGAGGAGGCTGGGGTGGAGGAGGTGACGCTTTAGGCTCTAAAGGAGGAGGCTGGAGTGGAGGAGGTGAAGCTTTAGTCTATAAAGGAGGAGGCTGGGATGGAGGAGAAGAAGCTTTAGTCTATAAAGGAGGAGGCTGGGGTGGAGGAGGTGAAGCTTTATGCTCTGAAGGAGGAGGCTGGGGTGGAGGAGGTGAAGCTTTAGGCTTTAAAGGAGGAAGTTGGGTCGGAGGAGATGAAGCTTTAGTCCATAAAGGAGGAGGCTGGGGTGGAGGAGGTGAAGCTTTAGTCTATAAAGGAGGAGGCTTGGGTGGAGGAGGTGAAGCTTTAGTCTATAAAGGAGGAGGCTGGGATGGAGAAGGTGAAGCTTTAGACTATAAAGGAAGAGGTTGAGGTGGAGGAGGTGAAGCTTTAGTCTATTAAGGAGGAGGCTGGGATGGAGGAGGTGAAGCTTCAGGCATTAAAGGAAGAGGCTGGGGTGGAGGAGAAGAAGCTTTAGTCTATAAAGGAGGAGGCGGGGTTAGGAGGAGAAGAAGCTTTAGTCTATAAAGGAGGAGGCTTGGGTGGAGGAGGTGAAGCTTTAGTCTATAAAGGAGGAGGCTGGGATGGAGAAGGTGAAGCTTTAGTCTATAAAGGAGGAGGCCGGTGTGGAGGAGGTGGAGCTTTAGGCTTTAAAGGAGGAAGTTGGGTCGGAGGAGGTGAAGCGTTAGTCTATAGAGGAGGAGGCTGAGGTGGAGGAGGTGAAGCTTTAGTCCATAAAGGAGGAGGCTGGGGTGGAGGAGGTGAAGCTTTAGTCTATAAAGGAGGAGGCTTGGGTGGAGGAGGTGAAGCTTTAGTCTATAAAGGAGGAGGCTGGGATGGAGAAGGTGAAGCTTTAGTCCATATAGGAAGAGGCTGGGGTGGAGGAGGTGAAGCTTTAGTCTATAAAGGAGGAGGCGGGGTTAGGAGGAGAAGAAGCTTTGGTCTATAAAGGAGGAGGCTGGGGTGGAGGAGGTGAAGCTTTAGTCTATAAAGGAGGAGGCTGGGGTGGAGGAGGTGACGCTTTAGGCTCTAAAGGAGGAGGCTGGAGTGGAGGAGGTGAAGCTTTAGGCTTTAAAGGAGGAGGCTGGGATGGAGGAGAAGAAGCTTTAGTCTATAAAGGAGGAGGCTGGGGTGGAGGAGGTGAAGCTTTATGCTCTGAAGGAGGAGGCTGGGGTGGAGGAGGTGAAGCTTTAGGCTTTAAAGGAGGAGGCTGGGATGGAGAAGGTGAAGCTTTAGTCTATAAAGGAGGAGGCCGGTGTGGAGGAGGTGGAGCTTTAGGCTTTAAAGGAGGAAGTTGGGTCGGAGGAGGTGAAGCGTTAGTCTATAGAGGAGGAGGCTGAGGTGGAGGAGGTGAAGCTTTAGTCCATAAAGGAGGAGGCTGGGGTGGAGGAGGTGAAGCTTTAGTCTATAAAGGAGGAGGCTTGGGTGGAGGAGGTGAAGCTTTAGTCTATAAAGGAGGAGGCTGGGATGGAGAAGGTGAAGCTTTAGTCCATATAGGAAGAGGCTGGGGTGGAGGAGGTGAAGCTTTAGTCTATAAAGGAGGAGGCGGGGTTAGGAGGAGAAGAAGCTTTGGTCTATAAAGGAGGAGGCTGGGGTGGAGGAGGTGAAGCTTTAGTCTATAAAGGAGGAGGCTGGGGTGGAGGAGGTGACGCTTTAGGCTCTAAAGGAGGAGGCTGGAGTGGAGGAGGTGAAGCTTTAGGCTTTAAAGGAGGAGGCTGGGATGGAGGAGAAGAAGCTTTAGTCTATAAAGGAGGAGGCTGGGGTGGAGGAGGTGAAGCTTTAGGCTTTAAAGGAGGAAGTTGGGTCGGAGGAGGTGAAGCGTTAGTCTATAGAGGAGGAGGCTGAGGTGGAGGAGGTGAAGCTTTAGTCCATAAAGGAGGAGGCTGGGGTGGAGGAGGTGAAGCTTTAGTCTATAAAGGAGGAGGCTTGGGTGGAGGAGGTGAAGCTTTAGTCTATAAAGGAGGAGGCTGGGATGGAGAAGGTGAAGCTTTAGACTATAAAGGAAGAGGTTGAGGTGGAGGAGGTGAAGCTTTAGTCTATTAAGGAGGAGGCTGGGATGGAGGAGGTGAAGCTTTAGTCTATAAAGGAGGAGGCTGGGGTGGAGGAGGTGAAGCTTTAGTCTATAAAGGAGGAGGCCGGTGTGGAGGAGGTGGAGCTTTAGTCTATAAAGGAGGAGGCTGGGGTGGAGGAGGTGAAGCTTTAGACTATAGAGGAGGAGGCTAAGGGTGGAGGAGGTGAAGCTTTTCCAGCAGCAGCATGTATCAGGGAGGGATTGGTGAGAAGAAGGGCTAAAATAAAAATAATCTAAATACGATTGTTTTTGTCTTACCAAATATTGTGGTTGCAATTTATTTTTGCGAATTATTCTTCAGTTAATCGTATGAAACGTTTTTTTGATAAATTCAAGCAATAAAAAATTCCATAAATAAGACCATGTGTATTGAAAACAATAAAATTATTTACGAAGCCATCAATACATAATAGCATGAATCTGAATATGGGGATGCAACAAGTTTTAATAATAAAGAAAGCAGCTGGGGTGGAGGAGGTGAGGCTGGCTACCAGCTGATTGCAGCTGGTAACGCTAGGATTCATTATATTTTAGATTGAATGAGCTAACTATTTTGGCTCAGATTGCAAATCTAATGTCATTTGTTTTGTTTAAGGGCATTATATCATTTTATGTCCCTTGTTTTCATTCAGAAAAACACACATAAAACACAAAAAGGAGGATTTTTGTAAACCATGATAAAAAAAAAATGACACTTGAATGTTTGCATAATGTGCATAAAAGCTCTGTGGCTGCAAAAAACTGATTTATCAAACTGGTATTTTCACACATTTCAAGTTAAAGGAATATTCCAACTTCCGTGATTTGTAAATTGCAGCAGGCCATATTGTGATTTCATCTATTTTGTGATTAATTGCACTGGTCAAATTTTCTGTCAGTAATATTTGTTGTGGGCCAATCAGAGCAACTAAGCATGACTGTAGGTGTGGCTGCAGCTGAGTTTAGTTTAGTTGATTTAAGGGCAGTGTGCAATAACATTGATCATGCATACAAAAGAAAAATGAAAACATGGTTGCACCAGATTTAACAAGTCGCTAATTTCCAGCTGTAGTCCCACACAGATCTTAAAACATACACAGAAGTCCCAAAAACAGGGGCAGACACCTGACAAGACCACAGCTGACTAGACAAGGGACTCCGCCCCTGACCACACCCCTCTCAGGAAATGGATTCGTCACCCCTGATGTTGCAATGCTACAAACAATTTTATCCAAAGTTTAAGACCCGACTGGGATTCAAACCATCAATCTCCCAGACCACATTCAGCACGGTAACCCACTGAGCTATCCAGCTTCTCAGCTGGCAGCTGACAGTAGGATCAGTGGAGGAGGGCGGAACTTTCCTCCAAGCAGGGAGGGCCAACCAAACCTGGGGGCGGGGCTAATTTCCCACATGACATCATGGGGTAAACTCTGAGAACGGCTTGTTTCAGCACACATTTTCTGAGGATTTCTCTGGTACTTGAGGGAATTATCATGTATTTTTTATTTCATTTTATTTATTTATTTATTTATTTTTGTTCATTTTTGCACAATTTTCAAAATTCTGTCCCAGCCACAACAATCAGGCCAACATAAATAAAGTAAACCTTTTTTATATCCCTGCTGTGTAAAAGTCCCCATTGAAACCCATTCAAACCACTTCTTTTGATCCATACACCATTAAGGCATGAATCATGCATTCCCTGGTTTCTGGGCTTCATTTGAGAGTTGGGGCTTTACATTTGCACCTGGACTAATTTTTTACCCTGTGACATCACTTTTACCATATATGGGCGAGGGCAGGAAATCCATGTTTTTTCCACCAGATTTCAGTGTTCTACTGCCCTCTGCTCCCCTCCTCACTAACTCAGAGGTTTTGTTTCAGTGCAGATCAGTGTGTGAGTCTGTGAGTGTGTCTGTGCAATAAAAAAAAAATAAGTTGTCTCATTTTCATGTAGTAACCTGCAAAAAAAACAACATTTTTTTGCGTATTTTGCATTTAAAAATGCGGTGACATCATCAATGAAACATGGCATTTAAAGGGTTAAAAAACTTTAAATGAATGAGTCTTTGACATTTATGATTAAGGCTGACCTTAAAATTCAATAACAGTAAAACAATTTAGAAATGTATAATATTTATACCATGATTTAAAGGTGTGCATTTTTGGTGCAGAAGGGTGAAAAACGTAAGTATTTTAGAATAATTGACCTCACAAAAAAATATTAATGCATTTTAACCAATGATGCTACTAATCAATGACATATGCCAGGCTGCAATCATCCATTAATAAATTATGCACTTGCAGTGTAGTATCTTGAAAAAAATATTTTTTTGTTTTTTTTCATCAAAAAATGTTGTTTGTTTACATTACAAACATGGCAATTAAAGGGTTAAAAGATATGACAATTATTGAGTATTTGGTATTTTTGTTAATAGCACAAGTTGATGAAACAAGGAAAAAATTCAACAATTAAAAATAAACTGATATAACTTTTTTATTTACAGAAATAACTCCCCGTGCATTTTTTGCACACTAGGAGGAAAATGAGGCAGCAGTTTGTAGGGATACCAGAGGGTTAACAGAATGTGCAGCTGATGGCAGAGTAATCGTGGTCTATCACAAGCATGAATGAGATAAATCAACAAAACAGAAAAATCAAGGATTTCTCTGATGTTAAAGATTGTTGGAAATAACTACGGCTGTAAGTGCTCAGCTAAAAACAAATGTAAGAATGGTTTAGCCATCAAAAGGCATTTTGGTCTAACAATTCTGCGTATTGTAACTTTAATACTGACTCTGAGTTTCCACAAAGGCTCATCATGAACCCACATCCTTTCATGTCTTAAACAGCTATTTATCTTCGTCATTGTAGACACAGTGTTCTTCAGTTACAAACGTTGGATCCAATCTGCACCAGCACACGCAACTTTCATGCAAGAGACGCAGACATCTGAGCCTCTGAATTAGAGTCATTTGATGGTGCAGCTCACCGACTGCTGCACCATGGGACAGCTCTGTGTCATGAAGCCAAGAAATGATGAATCCAGGCAAATATTCGCAACAGCTCCAGTGGTGTTGCATGTGTTGAGACGGAGGCAATTGCACTACAAAGACAGATGTCAGTGCTTGACGAGTCAGGCCTCAGGAGGCAAGTGTGTGACAAAATGAGGGAGTCACTGCAGCAGTGATCTGAGTGTGTTAGTTCATCTACATTGGTGTCTATGGCTGTCTACATTCTGTAACAGGGGAACTGGAAGATGCACTGGCAGCGTGGATATCTGTGTGTGAGGTTCAAGTTTTACTTTGTGTTTGGTACGAAAACATATGATGAAGAAGCAGAGGAACCAGTGACATGTGACTTTTTCCCTATAAATGTGTGTTATCCCAGAATGGGGAATTAACATCAGAGAGACGGCAGTGGTTCACACCAATCCCTGATTATTTCCCTAGGCTCGCCCCCGCACTGACAGGCAGCTCTTTACATGTTATTTCCCAGTGGATCCCAGCCGTGATCCTGGCTCATTGCCTCGCTCTGTTACTGTGTTAACCTCCCCCGGGCTATTCCTCATGGGCGACGGAAACACACATGTGCACACATCTACACAGCCTTCGTTTCTGCAGAAATCCAAGCGTGTAGAAAAACTCTGCGTGCACACAAACACGCACAGCGAGCAGCAGAAACACCTCTCATATACATCTCTCTGCTCACCGCAGGGGGAGAACATTATGGACTCGATTTCCAAGTGGATGTTCATCTCTGCTCCCACTTTCGTCAATTTTCCTACTTAAGACGGATGTGAACAAGATGTACCCACTAAAACATGGAAACACAACAAACACAGCTGACAAAAACTGGATAAAATGAAGAGATTCAATGAGACTGTTGGTGCTTGTGCTTAAATTAAGAATGGTAAGAATACTGGCATTATGCTCATTAAAACTGTTGGCACTTGAGCCCCACCAGATCATTTAAAACCTTACAGTACGTTTCTAAATAACTTTATTATTACAAATAATCTGACACACTAACAACAGGTTAGTGAGGCCAACCCCCCCCAATCCACACCAGCTTGAAAGTGTCTGAAGAAAGCAAACGTTAACTGCGAAAAAGGAGATGAGAAATGTAAATAATCATCAAATTTTAAAAAAATCTATCAAAATGCTTCAAAAGTTAAAAGGGTGTGCAGTCCCTACAGTAGACGGTCTGGAACTGTATGAGGAGGAGGACGAGGAGGACGAGGAGAGGTGGGGCCCAGTGATACAGTGCCTGTAAAAACTATTCATCCACTTGGATGTTTTACCATTTTATTGATATAAAAATCAATCATAGTCAGGATAATTTGGCGTTTTTGACCAAAAACACCCCCTGTAGAGCAACTGTTTTAAGTTGTCCAGCCAACTGGTGCTACTAGTCCCACAGTTAGTGAAATTCACCTGCGCAGTGAATGTGTCTAAAGTGATTGTAGACACCTGTTTTCGGGAAGGTCCAGTCACTGGTTCATCAGTATTCCTGGCTACCATTACACAATGGAGACAAAAGAACACTCAAAGCAGCTCAGAGAAAAGGTAACTGAGAATTCCAAGTCAGAGGATGGAGATAAAAACATCTCCAAGTCTCTGAACATCTCCCAGAGTTCAGTTAAATCCAACATGAAGAAATGAAGGAATATGTCACATGTGTAAATCTGCCTAGATCAGACCGTCCTCACAAACTGAGTGGGCGTGCAAGAAGGAGACTAGTGAGAGAGGACACCAAGACACCTATGACTACTCTGAAGGAGCTCCAAGCTTCAGCAGCTGAGATGGAGAGACTCTGCAGACAACAACTGTTGGCCGGGTTCTTCACCAGTCAGAGCTTTATGGGAGAGTGGCAAAGAGAAAGACACTGTTGAAGAAAACTCAGATTCAGTCTGGACTAGAGTTCACCAGAAGGACTGTGGGAGACTCCATGGTCAAGAGGAAGAAAGGTCTTTGGTCTGATGAGACCAGAATGGAGCTTTGAGACCATCAGACAAGACGCCAAACACTGACATCACCACAAACACACCATCCCCACTGTGGAGCACGCTGGTGGCAGCGTCATGCTGTAGGGATGCCTCTCAGCAGCATCATGCTGTGGGGATGCTTCTCAGCAGCATCATGCTGTGGGGATGCTTCTCAGCAGCCGGTCCTGGAAGGTAGAGGGTAAGATCAATACAGAAAAATAAAGGAAGATCCTGAAGGACAATCTTATTCAGTCTGTGCGTGAACCACGGCATGGGAGAAGATTGGTCTGAAGCATCCATAGAAAGCTACACAGAACTGGCTTAAAGACAACAAGGAGAATGTTCTGGAGCGAGTCAAAGCTCAGAACTCAATCCACTACAGAATTTATGGCTGGACTTGAACTGGGCTGTTCAGTCCTGATCCCTGATCAACCAGACAGAGCTTTAGCAGTTTATCAAAGAAGAATGGAGTAAAATTCCGGAGTTCAGATGTTTGATCCTGACTGAGACCTATCTACACAGACTCAGAGCTGAGACTGAGACCTATCCACTCAGACTCAGAGCTGAGACTGAGACCTATCCACTCAGACTCAGAGCTGAGACAGAGACCTATCCACACAGACTCAGAGCTGACTGAGACCTATCCACACAGACTCAGAGCTGAGACTGAGACCTATCCACTCAGACTCAGAGCTGAGACAGAGACCTATCCACTCAGACTCAGAGCTGAGACTGAGACCTATCCACTCAGACTCAGAGCTGAGACAGAGACCTATCCACACAGACTCAGAGCTGACTGAGACCTATCCACTCAGACTCAGAGCTGAGACAGAGACCTATCCACTCAGACTCAGAGCTGAGACAGAGACCTATCCACACAGACTCAGAGCTGAGACTGAGACCTATCCACTCAGACTCAGAGCTGAGACAGAGACCTATCCACACAGACTCAGAGCTGAGACTGAGACCTATCCACTCAGACTCAGAGCTGACTGAGACCTATCCACTCAGACTCAGAGCTGAGACAGAGACCTATCCACACAGACTCAGAGCTGACTGAGACCTATCCACTCAGACTCAGAGCTGAGACAGAGACCTATCCACTCAGACTCAGAGCTGAGACAGAGACCTATCCACACAGACTCAGAGCTGACTGAGACCGATCCACTCAGACTCAGAGCTGAGACAGAGACCTATCCACACAGACTCAGAGCTGACTGAGACCTATCCACTCAGACTCAGAGCTGAGACAGAGACCTATCCACTCAGACTCAGAGCTGAGACAGAGACCTATCCACACAGACTCAGAGCTGAGACTGAGACCTATCCACTCAGACTCAGAGCTGAGACAGAGACCTATCCACACAGACTCAGAGCTGAGACTGAGACCTATCCACTCAGACTCAGAGCTGAGACAGAGACCTATCCACACAGACTCAGAGCTGAGACAGAGACCTATCCACTCAGACTCAGAGCTGAGACAGAGACCTATCCACACAGACTCAGAGCTGAGACTGAGACCTATCCACACAGACTCAGAGAGACTGAGACCTATCCACACAGACTCAGAGAGACTGAGACCTATCCACACAGACTCAGAGCTGACTGAGACCTATCCACACAGACTCAGAGCTGAGACTGAGACCTATCCACACAGACTCAGAGCTGACTGAGACCTATCCACACAGACTCAGAGCTGAGACTGAGACCTATCCACACAGACTCAGAGCTGAGACTGAGACCTATCCACACAGACTCAGAGAGACTGAGACCTATCCACACAGACTCAGAGCTGAGACTGAGACCTATCCACACAGACTCAGAGCTGAGACAGAGACCTATCCACACAGACTCAGAGCTGAGACAGAGACCTATCCACACAGACTCAGAGCTGACTGAGACTGAGACCTATCCACCTAAAAGTCCCCCTCTTTTCAGGGTTCCATTGGTGAAAAAACATAATTAGACTGTGGGATAGCTTTATTCATTAAAAATAGTGTGAGATTAAATCTGCAACTTTCCTAAAGAATGAAGTCTGTCTTAAGTCACATGGCCATCCTCAGTCTCACTTTCATCTGCCTCTCCATTGCAGTTTTCCTGCTAGAGAGTCCCTTTAAACAGTGGTTCTCAACCTTGGGGGGTCGGGACACATTGAGAAGGGCTAAGAAAATTATTTTTAAAATTAAACTGTTGCCACTTTAAACCAATTTGGTCACATTTTTTTCCCTTTTCATCATTTTTTTCTCACCAATTTTAACACATTTTTACCATTTAACACCTATTTTTGTCAGTCTTAAACTCTTTCCACCAGTTTTTTTCTGCCTGTTTTTGACACTTAAGCTTAATGTTGCTTTTGTTGACTCATTACTGCCTCTATCAACCCCTTTTTAACACTTTTTACCCCCCAAATTTTCCCATTTTAACCACATTTCACCATTTGATATGCCCATTTTTGCTAGTTCAACCAATTTTTGCCAATGTCTGCCAATTTTTTTCTTTCTCAGCTGACCCATTTTTGCCAATTTAAAGCAATTTCAGCCACATTTCAACTCCTTTTTACCACGATTTGTGCCCCTTTTGACTTTTTTTGCCATCTTTGACACTTCTGACCCATTTCTGCTGCTTTTAAAACCCAGCGTCACCACCTTTTTCACATTATTGTGCCATTACTGACCAATTGCAGTAGTTTTTAAACCATTTTAATTTTTTTTTTTTTTTTTTTAGCAAAGGGGATTCGCATTTTTAAGGCTATTTACTACAATAATGATTAATAAAAATTGTTTCTTTGATAAGAATGATTATTATTTCAGGTCGAATATTAAATATGGATATCACAGCTAACCTTTACAATGGACCATGGTTTTGCTGACCTCCATGGGCCCCCAGTTTGGCTGGGAACCAGAAGCGCTCCCATTTCTCCTCCTTTATGGACGGCCTTGTCTGCACATGTTCATGGCTGTGTTCATCCACCTTCAGGTACAGTGGGGGTCTCCGGTCTCTGGCACCTTAATTTTGGGGGTCGCGGGCTGAAAAGGTTGAGAACCCCTGCCCTAAAGGCCTGAAGCGTTTCAGTTGAAGTACCCGGCTCCAAAGTGCTTTCTGGGTTTGGGATTGTTCCTGCATCTGCAGCCAGTTTGCTGTTTGGGCATTTGTTTTTGATTCTTGCAGCCTCTTTTGTCAATTGCAGAAAGTTTCTGTTTTATTTAGTTTGGCCTTTTTGTTGTGTTTCTAACCTGGAATTATTCCTGTTCAGAGTAACCAGAGAGAACCCACAGGGGGAACATGCAGACTCCAGGATATAAACCAGGAACCTTTATACTGTGATCAAACAGAGCTAACCCCTGTGCTACTCTGCAGCCTGAAATTATTTCTGAAAAGTCACTAGTTCATGGATGTATCAAAGCTAGTAATGTTTGCTTCCTGTCTCACCTGTGACTACCTGACTGAGCCTGCGGTGACTGCACGGGACATTTCAGTAGGTGGCTACTGAAATGTCCCGTGCATACTGTCCATAATTATTCTCAGAGAACTATCCATGTTCCACCAGAAAGGCATGGAGGCTGACCCGAGGCTGTTCAGCCAGTCGTGATCAGAGGCATATTTACAGCTGAACTGCAGACCAGAACTCTAATGCACACAGAGCGATTCCTGCTTGATATCTGCTGGCAGTAGCTTTGTTTTTGAACTGCAGTTTTATTTCAATGTGTTAGTTGACTTTGGCAGACGGCTTTGAAGTCAAGGTTGGCTGGCAGTGGCAGAAAACAAACTGGCACCCTCCTCTTCTCTCCAGGCACACAGGATTGGGCACAAACAGTGTGTTTCCACTCAGACTGTGGACTAACTCCTTCTATTGTGTGTGTTTGCAGGGGTGCATTATCATATTGTGGATGTAAATTAGTGCTCTTCTTTTTTAGTGTTCAACCAGAAGAGGCTGTAAGCAACTAGGAGCATGCTTGTCCCTCCATGTGGCCTTCAAGGCATTCATTTGTAATGAAACAAGATTAAAAACAACAACAGCAATCAGAGAAATCTGCACTCTAATGTGAAACTACAAGGCCCACTTTAATTATTCAAAGGCTGGTCTTAATTATTCATTGGGTTTAAACCCACTCAGGAAGGGTTAATTTTCTGCTCTTCATTCTTACCAACACATTTTCAGACCTAATGACAGCGTCAAACACAGTCTGATATTCATTAGGCAGCTGACATGTGACTGGTGCTGAGATCCAGACCAGAGTCTGCCTGATTCTCTGCCCTGATGAAAAAGAAAATGATGCAAAACTTCAAAACACAGGCAGGAGCATTAAATTTTCATCTTTTCTCAAACAGAGTAAAACACAGCAGTGGAAGCGAACCAAGAATGGTACAAGGTCTAGTCTGAGTAAGGCCTCATTAGTCTCTCTTCTAATGGTTCATTTTCAGTGATGATGTGTTTAGGAAAACTATACAGGCGATCAGAATGACCCACGGGATTTGCAAATAAATCTGTATGTAAAGTCTTCCCTGCTTCACGGATATTTTTGTATCTTTCTGTGTTTTTTAAGTCAAAATTCCCACTCAGGCAGACTTCCCAGAGGTCACTGGTCGTCCATGTGCTCGGAGTTAGCTTACATTTTCATCGCTAACATGCTCCTGTCAGCGCCGGCCTGTATCTGTGCCTAACACCTTGGCAGGGGGAGAGAGCTGGAGAAGGCAGCCACTCTGATGCTAATAAACACTGCTGGCACAGTTAACCTCCTTCTTTACTGTGACGAGATCAAATGAAACAAATCCCTTCCTCCCAGAAAAATTTTGCATCAGCATTCTGAGCATGATTCAGCTGTCGGGGCTCTCTTGGAGGCTAGATATAAAAAACAACACATGCATTTTCAGACGTTCTCATTGGCTCAAGAAATGAAGCTGCTGTGACATTTAATATTTATCTTTGTCCAAAATCAACAGCAGGATTGTTAGAATCATGGAAACATCGACTGAAGCAGCTTCCTCAGACCTTCAGGTGGTGAGGGAGGAGATATTGTGAAGATTCATCCTGATTTGAAGCTCCACACTGAAGGTGACCAAAGGCAGCTGTCAGCAGACTAACCCCAACCCTCTATTGTGGAGTGTGTGCAGGTTTCTTCCCTATTTTCAAACACACAGTTGTCATTTTCATGCTTTGTGCTCATGCTGTTTAAAGAGAATTAAATTGTTCCACACACGTCCTGTGCACCTTCTCCACAGTTAACTAATGGTGCATTTTCTGACCCTTTAAAAAGCCTCAGAGACAGAAAGCTTTCATTGTTTCATTCTCTGATCATTTCCAGCCTGTCTCCAGTTTTCACTAGCAAAAATCTACAGTGCTTAACAAATGTATGAGAGCACCCTAACCCTAACCACAGTCAGGTTTCTGCCACAGCTGCCCTAAATTAACAGCATTGGTAATTACCAAAATCATTTCTTATGTTTCTGCAATGGTTAATGCACCAATATGTAGAAGCTCTTTAACCCAAATGATATTTTTAATGCTAAAATAGAATTATTATTGTTATCCACGAATTTTCAAATTTACTGATTTACAAAAAACTGAAAAATAGTAAAACACATTAATATTTCTGATGAATGTGTCAGATTATAGTTATTTACCGTCATTCCTGAACAGAAAAATGAGTTTTAGTGGTTGAATGTTATGCTTGATTCATTTCTGACTTCCCAGAGAAGCCCAGTGAGCCGGCTCAGATTTGGGTGAACTCAGTTTGAAATTCCTCATTCCTGTTAAAAATGGTAAAACGTGGAGAGCTGACTGAAAATGAAAGAGTCTGCATTAAAGCACTTCATGATGCTGGATGGTCTCTGAGACATATGACAGCTGGTCTGATACATTTGTTAAGCTCTGTATATAGATGCATAAATGGAGAACATGTTTTGTTTCTTGGTCTATAACATAAAAATAAGCCTAAACATTTCACCCACCCCGAGTGTTAGGCCTTAGCCCTGTATGTTTCTAGAATGTTCTGCTTTAAGGTAAACTGGATGTCTCACTGAATATGCTTTGATAAATTGCATCTGATGTATTGATTACTACATCAGCCAGGGTATTGTCAGTGCTGCTGCTCCTTTGTTCCTGCTGCCGATACCCACCATAATCCACTTCTATATAAGTCGCTGGATTTTCTTCAGCCTTTTCATGGAAGCAAAAATCAATGTAAATCCTGTTGATCCTTAATCCATACATCCTCACAGGCTTATACTGGTCAATTAAAATCACTTCACCCTGAGAAATGTTCACATGCCCACAAAAACCAGGCTGGAACGGTGATTTCCTCTCCTGCAGTAAACAATGGGGACGCTTGAAGAGAGCAGTCAGGGCTTTGGGAACCTCATCATCTCTAATCAAGCCTGAGATGTTCTAGATGTGATAGGAGCGCTGCTGGTTTCAGTAAAACTGACTCCTTATCGTCATCAGTGGAAGCTGGAATTAAAGCTAATAAAGGAAATAGAGGGGGGGGCTTGGATTGCCCACATAATCCTACACTGTGCAGTGAAACAATGGAAACAATGTAGTCAGAATGATGGATGAGGAGCCAGCAGGGGTTAATGAACACGGATCGATGCTGAACCAACCCGACGATACACCGAGCGCCACCTCCATTATAGCCTCTGGTGCCTGGTGCCAGAAAGCCCTGTTGACTGTTTGCTTCATTGAGATTACAATCAATCGTATCACCTATGCATTTCTCCCCCTGATGTCTTACTAAGGCACCTTGAAATTCTGCTCACTCCTATTTTGCACGCTACATGGAAGCATTGTAGAAAGCCACTGATGCTTAGCAAGCTGTTATAATTGGTCGGTGACACAGAGGGCAAGAATTCAAGTCTTTCTGTCGTTTATGTTCCCTCCTTTTAGCTGCTTTCTAGTCGTGCTTCCAGTCACTATGAGTGAAGACTACAGAATCATCATTCTTCTTACATCATCCCTCACATTTTTATTCATCCAAAGCTTTCACTCTCCAACCCTAATCCAAAACATGGGGGGCCGGGTAAAATGTACCCACAAACAGAAGTCAATGATTGCCAGACTACAGTATGTTAGATCCACACAACTCTGAGCTCTCCTTATCAACGCCAACCTCAGTCTGACACTGAGTTTTTAACTGTTTCATGTTTGCACATTTAAACGAGTGCAGCCTAAGCAGCTAAAGCTACTCACTATGACCTGTTATTTTCATGTATGCTTACCTGCCAGTCCGTCTGCAGACCACAGATCTCATCTCTCTGCCAGACTATTACTGTGAGACGCCACCACTGGCAGGACGGAAACACAGACTAGAACTTTCCTGGTGAAATCAGATTAAGTCTCTGGTTAGGGTTGGGATGTTGGTGTAAGGATAAAGATACCAAAAATTACAAGTCAAAAACCTGACCTGCTAAATCTGGTTACAAAACTAAAGCTGAAAACAGCTGCGCTGTAAAATGCAACATCCATTTAACTCATAAACACTGGGTTGAGATTACTCCTGTTCTAAATACTTATTATAAACAAGTTACTTGTACTTCTTGGCCATAACAGCTAAAGGGCTCAATTTACTTTAGTTTACTTGGTTTCAACAAATCAAGTAAAACGGGGGTAAAATTCAGTTATGTTAACTTAAAAATCCAAAACAGCGATTTCAACTCTATTTTTATGTGCTGATAGAATCTATTTTACAGTGCCAAACAAATCTATTAGACCACCACCCAAAGTCAGGTTTCTGCCACAGCTGCCCTAAATTAACAGCATTGGTAATTACCAAAATCATTTTTATGTTTCTGCAATGGTTAATACACCAACATGTAGAAGCTCTTTAACCCAAATGATATTTTTAATGCTAAAATAGAATTATTATTGTTATCCATGAATTTTCAAATTTACTAATTCACACAAAAACTGAGAAAATAGTAAAGCACATTAATATTTCTTGATTAATATGTCAAATTATAGTTATTTACTGAGAGCTGACTGAAAATGAAAGAGTCCGCATTAAAGCACTTCATGATGCTGGATGGTCTCTGAGACAGAGATGACAGGTGGTCTGATACATTCATTAAGAACTGTAGTTTGAAGAGAACAGTACTCAAACAATTTAAGTATTTTTGCCATAACTCATATTATTTGAGTTAAGGCAAATCTGCAGTTTTCCCAGAATGCCTTTGGGCGCTAAACCTTTATGCACTCTGCTGCTACCGTCTTGGCCAGGACACTTTTGAAAAAGAGATTTTTAATCTCAAAGAGGTTTTCTCCTGGTTATAAAGGTGAAATAAGACAAATAAATAAAATGCACCATGAGTGAAGTTGCTGACTCAGTTAAAGACGTCCCGCCTATAGGGGGCAGTGTTACTGATGGATGGCACACTGACAGTGGAATATCAACTGCTGGTTCAGTGGATCACTATCAGCCATTGGCCAGATCCCAAGTCGCTTATAGATCGGTCTCAGATCCTACGGATTCGCTCAAACTGGAAGTAGTTTCCGATCCGCCATCTTGACAGCTGTGCCAAAGCCCTTACAGGGTTTTAAGACTGAAGCCATAAGACCGAGGACTGAGATTTGAAGACCGATGAGCAAAGACACATCAGAGCAGGCTTCCCAGAACTCTTTTTACTCAGAGGCACGCCCCCTTATTGGATATCTCTCTCTGATTGGACACTGCTACACAGTGGATGTCAGTCAAACTTCTCAGCAGCAGCAGAGATACATGATGGAGGAGAAACAGAGTTTATTACAGACGATAAACGGACTCAACGGACTCTAAACAGAATATAAACCTCAGAAGTTTTAAAGGCTTTTAAAGAGTGAATCAGTGGAGTTTAATATTTGATTAGTTTTCTGATTCACCTCCAAACATCAAACATGTTAAAAGCTCATAAAATCTAAAGATTCAGATATAAATCTTCCCTTTCCCCCAAACACCGACAACATTTAGAGGATTTATTTCTACACTCAGTCCATCATAGCTTTAATTTAGACAAAAGATAGTCGTAGGAAAGTGAGCCATGTTCTGTCTGTCTAATTTAGTCCAAATTTAGCCCAATAATAGTCGTTAAAAAATGACAATATTACAGCCACGTCTTTACAGAGACGTCTTTTCAACGACCTGAAATTTACTGCATTTCACCGTTTATTTTTCTATTAAATCTAGACGTTGTTTAGACAGATTGGAGATGTTTTTTAACGTCTTTACCAGTATTTTTTGCTAAGTGTTAAAGTCTATTTAGTAATTTCTGTTTATTAGATTATGAAGAGAATTAAAATCAGACAGCAGCAGTCTGTCTGATTTTAAGAAGAAACAGGTTTAAATCATAGTGTTATAATAAAGTTTCTATCAGTCTGATAGCGTCAGCTTTGATCAACCTTCACACTGAATAATCAGGATAATTAATAATTTGGTAATATAGCATTTGCAGGTAGAAAGAGCCCGCATGTTTTTTGATATCAAAAAATAGTTGCAATGACGTTAAAAACATCTCCACTCTGTCTGAACGTCTAGATTTAATAGAAAAGTGAAGGTGAAAAGATGTAATTTTCATGTTGTTGTAAAGACGTCTCTGAATGGTCGTACTTTTAACGACTATTATTGGGCTAAAATTGGTCTAAATCAGGTGGACAGAATAATTTAATAATTTTCTACGACTATCTTTTGTCTTAATTCAAGGTTATGACAGACCGAATGTAGAAAAAAATCCTCTAAATGATGTCGGTTTTTTTGGGGAAAGGGCAGATTTATATCTGATTCTGTTGATTTTATCAGCTTTAACATGTTTGATGTTTGAAGGTGAATCAGAAAACAAATCAAATATAAATTCTATACTGATTCAGTTTTTATTATCAGTATTATTAAATATATTCTCAATATTTCACTGTAAATGCTTATTTCAAACACTTTTTAAAATCCCAGCCCATCAGTTCATGAGTCTTTAAAACTTCTGATGTTTACTGCAGGTTTCTCTTCATGCAGGGGTTTTCTGATCCCTGTAAATGCCGACATCTGTTAATGTATGGAGACACAATCAGCTGTTTCTGCCTGCTGACAGCTGATTGATGATCAGCTGATTGATGATCAGCCGGCACCATCATCATAAACTGACGTCGCTTCAAGTGACGCTGCAGAGGTAAGGACGTCCCACGGACCGTTAATGTCGGTCTTATGGCTTGTCTTATGTCGGTCTCTCCATGAGTCTTTGGTCAGAGAACTAAGACTCAAGCCAAAGACTCAAGCCTTATAATAAGAGAAATGAGATACACCCATTGTTGCAAATGGTGGCACAAGATAGTCCACCTTAGGTGAAATGATAACTTAAAAAAAACTTTTACAGAGAGTACTAGCTGAGCTTCTCAGGTAATCTGTTACCTAACAGCGGGGCAGCTTAACTAGAAATTCCATAACAATTGTTCACTTTGTGATACAAGCATGAAATTTGGTACAGTTATAGCCAAAGACATCCCCAAAAGATGTGGATATGGAGGTATCAAGAATTTTCAACATGGCGCCCATGGCAGTCATTAATGATAACTGTTTTCTTATCAATTTTCTTATCAGGAATGGATATTTACTGATTTGAAGGACCTAATTAATTTAATTTGTCTGCCAGGGTGGAGGTTAGAGAAGAAATGGGCAGGGCTTAGATCAGAAATGGGTGTGGCTTAAAAAGGGGTTGTTTTATTTTTGCAATCTCATATGAAACATAGAAATTGAAAACATGGAATGGCAATTGAGTTTGAAGTTGTTTTTTAAGCCTGATATTGATAGTTTGAAAAAAAAGTTGCTACCTGCAAAATTTTATTAGAAAATTAGACACCTCAGAATTCAGATCAATTCTTTTGATCTCAACAGTAAGAGAACCATTTCAAATTTGCACTACGTTTTATATGAACTTGAAACTTGAATTAAGTTTCAGATCATTTTTTTTATTACAAGACTGAAATAACTATTTACATTTTACACTAAGTTTAATATAAAGATGAAAATTCAATTGAGTTTCCAATCAATGTTGTTGATCACAATAGTAAAATAACTATGTACAATTTACACTAATTTGTATATGAACTTGCAACTTGAATGAAGTTTCAGATCAATGTTGTGTGTTGTCAATGTCAATGCCTCTGCCTTTACTCTTGGCATATAATACAGAGCATCCAGTCAGTCTTAGCTATCCAAGAAGTCGATGGTCTTTGACCATCAAGATGCACAAGTTTGAAGTTCGACAATTTTATCTACATTATCTGACAGTAAAGACCGAGGGGTTATCCTTTTACCACCTTACTGCAGAAACATTCAGGTATGGGATACAACTAAGTTCAGATGTAAAAACTGACCTACACCTAGCCCGATCGTTCATCCAGTGCCATTTAATTGCTATGCGATCTGCACACCAGCCAAGTAACTACATGAAGTCATCTAAAGCCCGTTACCCTTGGCTTGGCTCTCCCGTGCTGGTACATCCTGTCAATTCAGGTGCGGCTATCTAACATTTCTAGCATATTTAGATGTACAGTCATGGACGAACGTATTGGCACCCCTGGAATTTTTCCAGAAAATACACGATTTCTCCCAGAAATTGTTGCAATTACAAAGGATTTTGGTATAAACGTGTTTATTTCATTTATGTACATTGGAACAACACACAAAAAAGAAGAAAAAAGCCAAAATGGACATAATTTTACACAAAACTCAAAAATAGGCAAGGCAAATTATTTTCTCCCTTTTAAAACTGTGGGTAAATAATTTAATTTCCAGCATGTGATGCTCATTTAAACTCACCTGTGGCAGTAACAGGTGCTGCAATCTAGAAATCACACCTGAAGCCAGTTAGAATGTCTAAAAGTTGACTCAACCTTTGTGTTGTGTGTCTGTGTGTGTCACACCAAGCATGGAGCAGAGGAAGAAGAGCCCAGAACTGTCTGAGGACTTAAGAAGCAAAATAGTGGAAAACTATGAACAGCCTCAAGGTTAAAGACCATCTCCAGAGATCCTGAGATTCCTTTGTCCACTGTGTGTAATATAATCAAGAAGTTTATAACCATGGAGCTGTGGCTAATCTCCCTGGATGTGGACAGAAGAGAAAAACTGACAAAAGAATGCAACGCAGGATAGTTGGAATGGTGGATAAACATCCTCAGTCAGCTTCCACACAGATTCAGGCTGTCCTGCAGACTCAGGGTGCAAAAGTGTCAGCTGGGACCATACAGTCCTACAGTCAAACATGGTGGAGCTTCAAGGATGTTTTGGGGTTATTTTGCTGCCTCTGGCACTGGGTGCCTTGACTGTCTGCAAGGAATCATGAAATCTGGAGACTATCAAAAGATTTTGGGCCACAATGTAGGGCCTAGTGTCAGAAAGCTGGGTCTGGGTCAGAGGTCACGGGTGTTCCAGCAGGACAATGACCCCAAACATACCTCAGAAGTCACCAAGAAATGGTTGGAGACAAAGCTGGAGAGTTCTGAAGTGGCCAGCAATGAGTCCGGATCTAAATCCCATTGAACACCTATGGAGAGATCTCAGAACTGCTGTTGAAGAAGCACCCTTCAGATCTGAGAGACCTGGAGCAGTTTGGAGAAGAAGAGTGGTCCAAAATTCCAGCTGAGAGGAGTAAGAAGTTTGTCGATGGTTATAGGAAGTGATTGGTTTCAGTTATTTTTTCCCAAGGGTGTGAAACCAAATATTAAGTTGAGGGTGCTAGTAATGTTGTTCGGCCCATTTTTTGAGTTTTGTGTAAAATTATGACAATTTTGGCTTTTTTCTTCAGATTTTTGTGTTGTTCTAACGCACATAAATGAAATAAACATATTTATACCAAAAACATTTGTAACTGCAACAATTTCTGGGAGAAATTGTGTATTTTCTGGAAAAATTCCAGGGGTGCCAATACTTTCATCCATGACTGTACATCTAAATATGCACAATATCAACTAGATGTGGGACTAACATTAGATAGCATTGAGGAAACCAAACTACGCTACCACTAAACTATGACTAAAAGGAGTAGACTGATACTGACTACAGAAATAATGACGTTAATGGCTAACGTATTTAGCTGACACTGAACCCCATGCTGAGTTTCACAGCAGTGGTGTGACCAGTGTGCCCTGGCTGTGCTTCCACATCCACTCTGTAACACATGACTACTGTCACAATAATATTCTTCATTCTTTTTATTCTTCATCATCCTTTATTATCATCCCTGATAAACAAATTGATAAGAAAACGGTTATCATTGGTGGCCATTTTGAAAAATGGCTGCCATGGGCACCATGTTGAAAATTCAGGATGCCTCCATATCCAGTTTTCTTTGGCATGCCTTTGGCTATAACTGTACCAAAGTGAACTATTGTTGTGGTTATCTGCTTCACTATAAGATATTTTGAGTGCTATGAACTTATCGGTGTTTACAGTGCACTAAGAATATTCAGTACTGCACAGTCAGAGTAGATGATTTATCCTCAGTCCTGCAAACTTAAATTAACATTTAAATCTCAGGTTTGAGAACTTAAAATAACTGATTTTAAACTAGTAGTGAATACTTAAATGGTTCATATAGAACAAGTACTGCACACTCACAACAGTCAGTGTAGTTTACTTGTTATTTTTGAGGCAACGAGTTTCCATATTTTTTTTTAAGTAAGTTGAACTAATTTTGTCTTACAGTGTAACGGTTCTGCTTACAGAAAAAAAAAAACAAAAACCTTTGTTCTTCATGAAAACACTGGACACAAACTTAGCTAGGCTAAAGCTAAGTCAGCTACCTGAGTCACGTAGGTAACAGCTGAAGACTGTACCTTCAAGGGTTCTGCAAATCTCATAAAGCCATATTTTATTCACTTAGATAGCTACTTAGCTGACATAGCTAAAGCTAACAAAGCAACATTAGGTACATTATCTTATGCTAAATCTGATCAGGCTATTTTTAATAGCTAACAAAGCTACATTAGCATTAGCATAACATTTCATCAAGTTCATGTTGCCAAAGCTTAAGCTAACGTAGCTACAATGGTTACTACGTAGCTAGTGTAGCTTCAAGCTAACGGTGCTTAGACAGACCTCTGACCTTTTTTTCTGTTTTAGTCCTGAAATGTTGCTCGGTCTGTGACGGGTGCAGTGTGTTTTCTTTTCAACAAAACCAGACTTTGTTAATGAATTAAGTTTATTTTTTTCTTAAACTAAAGTGGCGAATTATGTGACTGCTGTCCTGACAGAGGTGACGCCTCACAGCGGTGGTCTGAGAGCTGTGTTCTGCAGCCAGACCCCTGGAGGTAGGAGTCTGAGCATGGCTCTAGGATTAAGTTAGGAACAGCTTTATTCAGTTTACAAAAATAAAATAAAATATTAAAATGTTGAACTAAACAACTGTAAATCTGTCTGGGTAATGTTGGGGTTATTTTTTAGGGGTAGTGAGATGATGAAGCACATATTTATCTGTAAAGTGACCTTGAGTGTTCAGAAAGGCGCTTATAAATCAAATGTATTATTATTATTATTATATTTACACCACAGGAAGGTCTTCAATCACCCATGTGTCATTGTGGGTCCCAAGGTTGATCTTTGAGGCAGGATTTTAAATACGGCGGCCTTTGCAGAAAAGACTCAAGAGCCCCCCTAAAAGGGGGGGCTTCACTCAGGCTTCATCCAGTTCTTACATGGGTCCCACATCTCTGAAGCCCTTTCCTTCATGAAACGTTACTGTAGCTGTTAAAAATTAGAATAACACATAAAAAGCTGCAGAGTCAGCTGATGTCCATGATGATCTACTGTCTCTATTAACTGTGATGATAGCCAGCTGACTGTTGATTGGTTGAACTGAATGCTCAGCTTTGACAGCTCCAAAAACGTCTGAAGTAAATACCAAACCGTTTCAGACACAGCTGAACACAGAAAGTTGAGGGCTAAGCAGGTTGTACTTCATCTTTATTTCATGGCTGTTATTAAGATCAGTCCTGATGAAGTCAGGAGGAACTTTGCGTGCCCTTCTTCTTCTGTCTCTTTTTAATTATTGTCTTCTTGATCTCCTTTCTACATGCTGCCTTTGTTTCTCATGTTGTCTTGGGCCTGTCTCCCAGAAAAGCTTGATCCGTCTCAGGACTGTTTCCACATCCTATCAAAAAACTTCCACCTTCAGACAGAGAACTGAAAATGTATTTTCTGTCACCCCTGTGTTCTTTTGATCTCTCCCCATCTGTATCACTGCCTCCTCACGGCTTTGAACCTGCCGTTTTCATCCTCTTCATGTCTCATCATCACTTTTATACTTTGCTCCTGTAATTTATCCAACAGCCCAATCTGTCCCGTCTGATCTGCCAGTAAGACAAATCTCTTGTCTCTCTAGCCTTTCCCCTCTTTCTTTCCACTATCTCATCATTCCTGCAGCTCCTGTCATCCCCTTCTTTGGCAGACTCTGCCTCATCCACATAACATCCATCTTCTTGTGACTTGTGTGTCTCTTTCCTCTGGGGTCTGCCCAGTATCTCCTCTTATATCTAAGGTATGATGTCTGACAGAGCTCAGAATATTTGTTTTTGCATTTTGACAACTTGAATGTTTCATATCATTAAAATCATTTAACAACAGACAAATATATCTAAATAAAAAAAAATGCCGTTTTTAAATTATTTCATTTATTAAGGAGAAAAAGCCATCCTACCCTAACTGGCCAGCGTGAAAAAGTAACTGCCCACCCCCAGTTAAATCATGAATTATCTGACATTAACCACAGTTTTTGGAAGGTCAGGTCAGAGCCATTATCCACAAATGGAGAAAACTGGGAACAGTGGGGAACCTTCCCAGGAGTGGTTGACCAACCAAATGACTCAAAGAATGCAACGATGACTCATCCAGGAGGTCCCAGAAGAACCCAGAACCACATCCAGAGACCTGCAGGCCTCACTGGCCTCAGTTAAGGTCAGAGTTCATGACTCAACCATCAGAAAGACACTGGGCAACAATGGCACCCATGGGAGGGTTCCAAGGCCAAAACCACTGCTGACAAACAAGAACACAAAGGCTCATCTCACATTTGACTACAACCATCCTGATGGTCCCCAAGACTTCTGGGAAATATTCTGAGGACTGACCAGACAGAAGTAGAGCTTTCTGGAAGGTGTGTGTCCCGTTACATCTGGAGTAAAGATCATTCCACCAGTCAAACATGGTGGTGGCAGTGTGATGGTCTGGACCAGAACCTGGACCACTTGCTGTGATTGATGGAACCATGAATTCTGTATCTACCAGAAAATCCTGAAGGCCAACGTCCGGCCATCAGGTCATGACCTCAAGCTCAAGCTCTCTTGGGTTATGCAGCAGGACAACGACCTGAAACACACCAGCAAGTCCACCTCTGAATGGATCAAAGATTAAGGTTTTGGGCGGTCTAGTAAAATCTGGGCCTCAATCTGACTGACATGCTGTGGCATGACCTGAAACCGGCTGTTCATGCTGGAAAACCCTCTGGTGTGGCTGAAATAAGCAACTCTGCAAAGAAGAGTGGGACAAAATTCCTCCACAGTGAAAAAGTCATTGTCAGTTAGTGATAATTGCACCCTTGGCAGTTGTATGTTTAAAATTAAGAAATCTAACACGTTCCCTCGTAATGCTTCCTTGAAATCCTTCTCCCCTTTTCCACACTCTTCTTTGGTCACATAGCAACAGGGTAAAAAGTGGTTTGGTTCTGCTCCATCCTCAGACCACCGTAGAGACAGCAACAGATGAGATGAGGGAGCATTATAGCTGTGAACTATTATTCACACGACACCTCTGTTAAACCCGTGAATGCCCTGTACTTGTCAAATTCTCAGTGTGATGCAAGTCACACTGAGAAGAAGGAGGGGATGCCAAAAGCTGCGCTAGCTGAGCTTCTCTCATCCAGATCCATCCTGATCTGGAGTGTAGCTTTGGAGTTATTTAAACCGGCCTTTGCCTTGTGTGCTAGTTAAAAAGAAGGGCTAAGGAGAGAAGTGATTGGTCTAGAAGCTTTCTTCTACTGACACCAAGGCTAAGTTAACTAAGGATAGATGTTCATGAAACAGGTAATAGCTTTTGTTTACTCTATCAGGGGTAGCATTTGACAGGAAGAACAAAGAACCATTGTTTAGGACAGGCTGAGCCTTCCTCTGTTATCACCAGGATGAAACAAAGAAGCTAGAGATGTCCTGACTGATCGTAACAAGGGCTGAAATGATTCCTGGAATAATTCAAGTTATTAGATTACTAGCATACCTCAACGCAAATAATCTGCCTCAAGGCATCATATATATAAGGTAGGTATACATATAGATAGTTTAAAGGCAGACATCGTGCTGTGTGTCACACATACATGTATTTAGTTCCACTGTTTCTGTAAGGTAACGTACAGTGAAGACGATGTCAGGCATGAAAACCATGGAGGGAGAGAGAGAGGAAATACAGACGGCCAGAAAGAACAGACAGAAGAGGAAATGACAGAAAATGTCCAGAGTGAGGGATCATGGTTCAGTGTCTGCTGTAGAACAGAGTTAGCGTACCACACCAACAAGTCTCCTTTGCTGCGGTGCTTTACGCCGGTTTGTCTCAACCTTGGGGTCGGGACCCCCTTGGGGGCGGTGAGACACTGAAATGGGGTCTCCAGATGCCCTAAAAAACTAAGAATGTTTTTGAATTACACTGTTGCCACTTTACACCAGTTTGTTCAAATTTGTACCCCTTTCATCATTTTCCCACCTATTTTTACCATCTAACATCTATTTTTGTCAGTTTTAAACTCTTTCCACCACTTTTTTCTGCCTGTTTTTGCCCCTTAACTTAATGTTGCCTCTGTTGACCCATGTTTGCTTCTATTAACCCCTTTGTAACACTTTTTACATCCAAATTTTCCCATTTTGACCACATTTCACAATATGATATGCCCATTTTTGTTAGTTTACCAATTTCTGCCAGTATCTGCCATTTTTTTCTTTCTCAGTTGACCTATTTTTGCCAATTTAAAGCAATTTCAGCCACATTTTAAGTCTTTTTTTATGTTTTTGCCTATTTTTGCCTCTTTTTTTGCCATTTTTATCTAATTTTTGCCACTTCTGACCCATTTTTGCTACTTTTAAAATCCAATCCAGTCTCTTTTACCTTCACTTGTGAACAACACCCTAAGATACTTGAACTCCTTCACCTGAGCCCGAGACTCACTCCCCACCCAGAGGGGGCAATCAATCATTTCCTGGCAAAGAACCATGGCCTCGAGCTTGGAGGTGCTGACCCTCATCCCGACTGCTCCACCATCAGCTGCAAACAAACCCTGTTCCTGTCTGAGGTCCCCAGCTAAGGGCCGCAACAGAACCACATCATCTGCAACAAGCAGAGATAGAAATCTGAGGCCTCGGAGCCGGAAACCCTCCTCCCCCTACAGCCACAGACCTGATGAAACTACTGCAAAGTTGATCATAGATCTTTGGCCTTGGTTGCTCCGCTACCAGGTCCACTTCTTCCCTATGCTCAAACATGGCGTTTGTTATGGACAGTCCAACAACAAAGCACTACTCAGGTTCAGACTGGGCAGGTCTTTTCTCCCAATCATCCCCCTTCAGGTATCTCCATCGCTGCCCATGTGAGCGTTGAGGTCCCCCAGTAGCACTCTAGAGTCCTCAGGCAAGACCCCTTCAAGACACATTCACTCAGTCACCCTTACTGTAGGGTATTTACCCCTTAGGAGGTTTTTGTTCTGCACAGTTGAGTAAGGAAACCCAAAACATGCTGACTGAATTAGGATGACTTTAGGGCTCTTTAATGAGGTTATGCTGCCATCTGTAGGAGGTCTAAGTAGACTACAAAGCTAAGTCCACTGACCAACCACTCAACCAGCTGATATAGCCAAAGATGCAACATGATCATTGGCAAATAAGCAGCTATAAAACCACGGTTGTGGCTCCCTGGAGGAAGCACGAATACTTCGCCATAATTAATGGAAGTTGATATTTATTCATCTGAGTCAAACCCCACGACTGAAGTCTGCAAACAGCCTTTTAAAATGTTTCTATCCAAACCATTTTCTTTTTCTTTTTACCTATTTTCAAACGATTCCACCACTGGCTGGATTAAACCCTGACATCAGCAGCTTTCAGTCTGCAAACATCAACAAACTGACGTCTCCTAAAAGCTGCTATAAGCACCTACATACAACTAAAAACCCCAATACAGCCATAAAAAAGGTATTCAATGACAAAACATCCTCAGACTTTAGTAAAACCAACCTTCAAGTCCTGATTTTTTAAGGGTATAATATAATTTAGCCATGGGCACTATCATGACTAATTTAAGACTTAAATGGGCCTTTTTACGGCTCTTTGTGGAATAAATTAGGAAATCTGATTAAGTGTGCATACATTATACTCCTTTAAGAAAGTCGGCCTCTTCTAGGGTTTATGGAGAGTATAGTCAGACGATTTCACTCATGGAATGGGTCCATATGTTTTTATTTATTTGTGTTTCTGCAGAGTGTTGAATATAACATGATGATACCAGTTTCACCGCTGTACAGTGAATAAAAACCAAGAAAGTGTTTTTAAGTTCAAGTGAGAATGATTATTTTAGAGAATAGTTCTGAACAGTGGAGAAAGGTCTGGTGTTTTATCTATTTTATTTGGTTATAAAGTTTTAAAAAATGCATTTTCAATAGTTAAAACTCAAGTCTGTGGTCGCCCACTTTAATAATTTGTTGATAAATGAACTGTAGTCTCAGTGAATCATTTACATTTGAATGCATTAGTGGGGACTTTATAAACCTAAGATGAATAAGGGGGATTTAAAAGAGACAATAAACCTCAGTCTTCTACAGTTTGGTGGTTCAGCCTTATAAATGCTGCATGCAGAGGACTAATATTTGATTCCCCATCCACATATTTCATTAATAATCACAAAAACTCTGTAATTATGTTGAATTCACATCCTTCCCTCTGACACTAGAACTCAAACATCCACACCACCAGAGTGGGGCGTCCCATCTATCAGAGGTGCATCTGAGGACCACGTGGCTCACTCCCAGCCTTAATGACACTTAAGGCCCATTAGGGACCGTGGATCCAACCGAGGAGAATTACTCAGGCAGAGTGGGACTGTTGAAGCACTGAGCTGTAAAGCTCTGGGGAGGTGGCAGTTCACCTTGTCTGTTAATTAAAATGGCTGCCTAATTGCTTACATGAGTGCTCCTATGGGTGCACACGGTGTTAAATGTGATGAACCATTGATTGAGCCAGTTGTTACATCCGTTAGAAGAGAACTCTGACATGTTATGATGTTCCACAGTGGGAGTATTTTGGCTAGGTCATCATTAATATTTCATGTTATTCCATATGAACAAATATATACTGCTGCACTGTAAACATTTACTCCCCTACAGTCCTGGGGTCTCATTTCTAAAGCTTGCTTACGCACACAACGGGGCTTGAAACCACGCAAAGGTTGTGATTTATAAAAATAAACTTGGCGGGAGAATGTGGCACCGGTACGTCAACTTTGATCCTTGTGCACGAACATTTTGGAGACGGGGGAAACTTGCGGCGCAGATAGTGAGGTGGTGAATTGAAGCCAGTTTCATCTCATACATTTAATGTCATCACATATCAGACTTACAGACCCGCGTAATCATAAACAGCCAAGTCTGCAGAGTTATAGATGTGTTCCTTCAGTGAGCCATTAGGCCACAATGTTCATATATCACACTTTCATCTTCAAATGACACAGAGCAGTGATAGCACTGATTGATTAGTATTAGTTGTGACAAGGTGTGCAAGAATCAGTCTAATTGCTGAGTAAGCATATCAGCAGTGTGGTGACACTCGTGCGTAATGCTGCACAATGGATGCGCTGGCACTGCTGGAAGATCACGCAAATGGTAGGATCAGGATGGAGAGAGACTTTAGGGACCACCAAGATTTCCTGGCCCATGATGATGACTGGCTAATAAGCCGATTTAGATTCCCTAGAGCAGTGCTCTCAGATCTATGTGCTGAACTGGGACCAGTGTTAGGCAGAACCACCCGCCGGAACCGCGCCATCCCGGTGCATATACAGGTGCTGACCACTCTGGGGTTTCTGGCAACCGGCTCCTCCCAGCAGGAATTAGCCGACAGGTCTGTGTTTGATATGATTAACAAGTATAATTTTACATTTTCTGTCTAAAGCCCCTTGGCTCTGATATAATACCGTTAAATTCTGTCCTTAGGTCTGGGATATCGCAGCCATCCCTCAGCACACTGATGCCAGCCGTTCTGGATGGCATTATAAACATGACCAGTCCATACATCGGGTTTCCTTACACTGTGGGTGAACAGGCCAACATTAAAAGGCAATTTGCAGCAATGTCCGGTTTCCCCAAATGTAATCGGCGCAATTGACTGCACTCACGTTTCTATAAGGGCTCCAAGTGAAAATGAAATTGTCTATGTGAACCGGAAGAAATGTGCATACAATCAATGTACAAATTATTTATACCTCAAACATGGTTTTGACAAATTTAGTGGCACGGTGGCCTGGGTCAACACGTGACTCATTCATCCTGACACAGCAGCGTAGGGAACAGACCGCAGATCGCTCTGTGGCACTCACACTATTTACAGCGGTGACCACGTGCTGCCACTCGCTTGTTTTTCTGTTAGTAGTGATGCCACTACTGTGACCACCAAATAAAATCATTTTCCTGGCCTCCACCTCAACCACAAACACCTCTATTTCGGTCTCCGTGGAATTCCTGTTCCTTGTCTTCTCTGCTGTGATTGAGCGTAAAATGCCGTTGATCAGCAGCTTATTGATTTACAAAAACATTCATGAGGTACGTTGACCATTCATGGTAAAATGGGTGTGTGTAGAGGGTTGGATGTGAGATGAAACCACCTGCGCAATCTTCCAGGTGGACTGTGATTTATAAAGGAAAAGTGCTTGCAGGTGTGTGTAAGGACGGTTTTATAAATAACATTATTTTTTGGCGCACGCCATTTTCAGCTTTTGGGCGCACGTACACTTTTAGTATGGATCCTACACAATGTTTAAAAAATGAGGCCCCTGATCTGTTACTTCACTGAACAAGGAGAGGAAAACTCTCACGTCTATCTGAGTTTAACTCACCATGCTGTAAAGACGGCCGTCACTCAGCTGTGTTTCTCTGACCATCAAATGAAGGGGTGTAACGATCCATCCATACATCAGTTGGTTAAAAACTAGTCCAATCAGATCAATGATCAATGAAATCTAGCTTCAAGCTACGCTTTTATTTTGAAATCCCCCCGCATGCCTGTTGACAGTTTCTGCAGCGTCCTCGACAAGCTAGCAGCAAGCTAGCTAACTAGCAGCAGTAGTTAAAGTGTAGCGGCTGAGGGAAAGAGGATCTCCTCTGGGCTGTGTGGACATATTTCAGACAGACGCTACTCCAGGACGAGTTTCTCCCTTTAGTTTAACGACTACATCTACTTCTTTATCCAGACACAACCGCCGTGTGAGATCATTCACGGATAAAAACACTCCACTCATTATGGCTGAGGCAGCAGACTCCAGATAAACAGAGGGGAAAGTCTCCTTCAACACACTGATTTATTTCACCATCTCTCATTAGATTTATCATAAAAATATAAGCTGTCCAAACTTAGCGTGGATCAAGCAGGACAGTTGTTCTCTTTACATTCTGGGATCACTTCTGTCGCAAACACAGAAGCAAGTTTTTATGTGCATTTCAGCTTCAATTCGATGCATGGATATTTCCAAAGCCAGTCAGGAGATGTGCAAAAACATCTTCTCTGCCAAGATAAGATGTTTGTGCATCTTTTTTCTCTTGTTCTGAAAAATAAATATGGTCCAGTTTGGATTTATGCCATTTTCCTACAGCTACATCCAAGCTAATAGCTGCAGCTGCAGCTGCCATTGGCTACACCGGCAGACCCCGCCCATAACAACCACAAAAACATGTGGAGGCAGACCGGAGGAGAGAGAAAACATCTTTTCTATCATGAAAAGCTTTGAGTGTTGTTTTTATTCTTTGTTTCATACAGACATGTGGTCCCGTTCTGGTAAAACTGCTGCTATCCTACAGCTACATCTGAGCTCATCATCTGACTGCTGGGAGCCATTGCAAACAACTTTCAGTGGAACTAAACCCCGCCCACAGCTACCGCCTCGTTCTCCTTTAATGATGCTGATTGGCCCAGTGTTTGGTTTGGCACGAATGTTGTGGTTTGCCTGATGACAGACATCTGCTTTGCAAGGTTAAAGTAATTTATAAATGAAAACAAAATGTTGCTTTTCTCGTTGGTAAATACGCCTCATGAGGCCCTTTTTTTACTGAACAGTCATTAATTCTAAAAGTAAACAGCACAGATGGGCAGTGCATTGTTATGATGCATATAAACAGGGGAATGCTTGCCTATCTCAGTATTCCATCCGTTTTCTACATTTTCCCATTGGGGGTCACATGGGGCTGGAGCCTATCCCAGCTGTCACTGTGCAAGAGGCGGGGTTCACCCTGGACTGGTTGCCAGTCAATCACAGGGCCGACATCTAGAGACAGACAACCAGGCACACTCACACCTACGGCCAATTTAGAGTCACCAGTTAACCTAAAGAGCCTGTCTTTGGTGGTGGGAGGAAGCCGGAGTACCCGGAGAGAACCCACGCGTGCACAGGGAGAACATGCAAAACCGCACAGAAAGGCCCTGACTGGGAAGCGAACCAGGAACCCTCTTATTGTGTGTCAACAGTGCTAACCACTGCACAGCCGTGCAGCCTTAGCTCAGTATTGTTATAACAAAAATATCTACTGATGATAACTGGCGATCCCAGTTACTTGTGTAGCTGATAGAGAACATAGGCGTGTTTGTTTGATTACAAAAAACCACAGATGCAATCATTTCCAAAATCCAAGTATCAATATTCAGCTTTAAACTCATTTGTTGATATTTACAGCCTTTTAAACCAAGATTTCTGTTTCTCATTTCACACTTGTCTGTTTGCAACGCTGTGCAACCTGCTGTCTACAACACCATCAGACAGCCTGATTAAAGCTGCAACTGTCACAGTTGGCCCGCAAAGTCAAAAAGAGGACCCAGTGAACCGACCCAGCAGGGCAGGAGCTCAGAAACACACAGGGACAGGTAGACACCAAGGCAGCAACCTCTGGTCCTGATAAATGAAGTGGGGAAGTGCAAAAACTTGCAATACTGCAAGCGTCCACTTGAGGGTGGCTGCAGAAACACTGAAGTCACGTACACAACATATGTTAAAAGGTGTGTTTTACACTAGAAATAAACTGGTTTACAGCCTGGTTCAAAAAACAAAGCATGTCTTATTAGCTAACGCAGTGGTTTTCAGAGTGTGAGGCGGGCCTCCCTGGGGGGCGCCACAGAGCTTCAGGGGAGGTGCGGAACCACAAACTAGAAAAAAAGGGGATTTGCTTTGCTAACTGCTGTGCATGGAGCAAAATGGATAGACTTATAGTTACATTAACAACTGTCCCATAGAGTCAACTCTTTCTCACAAAAATCTTGCTTAGCAAAAATTGAAAAAATATGGTAAATTTAATTAAAGCATTTATTTACACCAGTATGAATATCACCTTTACATTTTTAAGACAAGATTACAGTACCACAGTTCTACTTTTGTCTTCTTCTGTCAACTCAACACTCTAAACACTTTAAATACTGGGAAGGAACTAAACAAACACAAAGTTGATGACAGGTTAAAGTTAATGTCGTACTTCTTATTTTTTGGCTGCACCGGAGCATGGCGCTGCTATCTCAGTTGAGAAAACCAGCAAGGGACATGCCCCAGCCAATGAGGAGGCTAGTACTCACAGCCAATCAGGCTCAGGTCAGAGGGAGCGTTCCTATTGGCCGCTGTAGCTTCCGTATGTCAGCTCAGTGAGAAGTTGATTCATTGGCGGAATTACGGCGGCGTTCGGTCCTCTGTAGAGTTTGTACATGAGATGAAGTGTTTTCTTGTCTGTGATTGGGCCACTGATTTCAGTGGAAAAGCAGAGCAGAATCACTCCATGAGCACTTTGCCACCGTCAGTATTCAACTCAGCGGACATTCTCATCTGCGAGGAGGTACGTAAAGAGAGGGGCGGAGCTACGGAGCTCAAGCTGTGAAACCATGAGTCAAACACAGAGAAGAGCAGGAATAGAGGGGGAGATGAGAGTTGATTCTATAAGGATCTCATCTCAGTCACATATCAGAGCTTTAAATAAATTATTAGGAACAGGCGTTTATTTGTCAAAACGTACTGCCACACCTGGCGGTTAATTGGGACCCGGCGATCATTTGGTATTTTATGGTATTCAGGTCAGGATTTTCCTGCATCGATCCTGATGATGCTCCGGTCACAGTGTTTAATTTACAAAGATTTATAGGTTAATGACAGCATAAGGCTGTAAACCTTGAGCTCATCTTAGGACTGAGCAAAAAGTCTAGTGACCAAACTAGGGGAATTTTTAACAGGAAGTGAAAGGAATGTCAGTCACTGATTAAAGCAAGGACGGTCTGCTGTTATGTAATCCTGCATCCACTGTACAGATGAAAATGTATAGTTTCCACTAAATTAGAGGGAAAGGCAGATGTTTTAGGACATTTTTAGACTAAAATATCAAAAATATATTCATGTTAAAACATTTAAAGATTAGACATAAATGTTGAAAATGTGGTTGTTTCCTTTCTTTTTCAATCTTATCTTTCTGTGGGTGGGGGTCCACTGAAAGAACACTTTATTCTTGGGGGGGGGGCTCACTCATCCACACTTTGAAAACCCCGAGCTTATGTTTCCATGAGCACCCACTGTACGAGGGCTGCTTTTTTTTGGCATCACAATCATTTCGATTTAGGAAAAACCTCGCTGCGCACTGATTGGCACGTCTCATAGCTCGACAGGTAGACGCTACCTATCTGTCAACCAGCTTTAGTGATAGCTTAGCTGACAGGAAGTCGAGCTCAGTGGGCGGGCTCTTGTCTGCAGTTAGGTTGATCCAAAGTTCGGCTGCCACAGACCAGTTCTTTTTCTATGGTAGACCAAAGGGAGACTAGGACAAACACAGCTGAGGCTAACTGCACAGTCACAGTGGACGGAAACACCAGGAAGTAAAACAAGGGACTAGCATTACAAAATAAAACAGGAAACTGGGGAAACTCTACAATAGACCAACAGGGAAACACACAAAACCTCAGGGATTTAAATAAGACAAAACACATTAAACACTACAAATTAAACCTCAGGAACTAAAGAGAAGAACACCAGAAAAACTGGAACACAAAGGAGACTAAACACATGAAGGTAGAAACACAAGGGACAAAGGAAATCAAATCCAGAAACAACGAATTCAAACTAGGGCGATGACAGCGGCCGCTCAGGTCAGCTGCAGGGCACACAGATATAAAGTTAGCTGACGTCCTTTTTTATTTCCTGAGGATGGGCTTCCAGAGGAGCGGTGTGAGCGTTAGTGAGGGGAAGAATAAGTCAAGCTCAGTGAGATTCTCCCCTTCAAACACATTACTGACAGATTTACCAGCCACTGTAAAGGCACATTCATGAGGCAAATTAACTCTGCTGTTCTTGGTTTGATCGATCAGGACCAATTAAAGCTAGAGGTTCATCTCTACGCATAATTCGTCACCATCCATGACTCATCTTACCTGCTAATAGGCCGTATGTGTAACCACAGTCAGGATTCAACAGCTGAAGTAAGCGGTGACGTGCCATCATGTGATGTACCGGCCAAAAGACTCAATCTTAGACTCCACCCCCCAACATGATGGGTATTTAAACATTTCAGAACAGAAACAAAGCTGTCAGTAAACATTGTGATTTCCCATCTGATTCATTTTGAATCATTTTATGTTTTTGGACCCTTAAACAATGACCATTCAGCTCCTCAGTGTATGCTTTACTGGCTCACTGTATTTATAGCTTGATTTAACCTCCGGGGGTTTGACTCAACACACTTGCTCTTTTTAGCAACGCGCCGCTGCTCCTGGCATTAAAACTAACCTCTGGGTCAAGAATCCGTTGTGGCAGCAGGGTAGAGGGTTTCAGTATTTCCCTAAATGAGGTCTTGTAATGAAAGAAGAAAGGGCTGACAGACAGATGGACACCTGCCAGAGCAGCTGATACAAGTCAAAAGAGTCTCCCAGCGTTTGGCAGGTGGCTGATGGGAATGTGCAGCTCTGCTCAAACGCTTCCACAGCTCCACATATTCTCACCTCGCTGCTGCATGGAGTCCCTGCTTATTATGCAGCATGTCTGTGTGTCACTGAATAGAAACCAGTGGAGGAGGCATCTCCACTGTTTTTGCTGTCTTAAGCAGAATGCATGGGGACAAAGAAGCTGCTGCAATGTGGATTATCGCTGAAGCTACAGGATCAGGTTTCCATTGTGATCAGGACTGAATTTTCTTATCTGAAAAAAACGGGAGATGTTGTAGGGCTGGGGAATGTAAGATGTTTTTAACATTAGTGACATGTTTTTTATTTTTAGGTGAGATAAAAGGTGAGACAATGCTGTCTAAATCATTTCTCTGTGTTAAAATTATAATACACATTTCATCTGTCTATTACAGAGTGTGATACTGAATGAAATGATTTTAAATAAAGGACTAACGCTCAGGAAAAGAATCATTTACAGGAATACGCTTAGCAACCACATTATAATCTGCTTGTCTAAATGTGAAACAACCATTTTATTGATTTTATTTATATTATCAGTAACAGCCAAATGATATTGAAATCTGTTTGATAACATCAAAAACAGAAGTCCTGAACACCCGCTACTGGGTCATTTATTGGTTTGAATTATCACAAATTTGCAGACAAACTCCTACGCAATGTCAAGATTAGGGCTGGGCAATTAATCAAAATTAGACTAAATCACAATATGGCATGCTGCAATTTTCAAATCAGAAGGTGCAATAATTTCTTAACCTGAAATTTGTGTCAAAATACCAGTTTAGATTTTATTTCGCTGCAGAGATGTTATGCATTACATACCATGCAATTATTCAAGTGCCATTTTAAGAATAGTCTACAAAAAAAAAGCCAACTTTCTTCATTTATGTACTTTTTTCTTATAAATGACATCAAAAACTACTCCCTTTAGACAACAATTCATATCCAATTTGCAATAAGAATCAAAATCATCATATCTAGATCTTTTTCTTCAAAATTGACCAGCCCTTGTTTAATCTAATACTGTGTTGGTTATAATATAACGTTATCTATTGCTGTTGTTTAATAGAAAACACATAAAATGAGGAACTTGAGACATAATCGCATATCAAATCACAATATTGAGGGGAAAAAAAATCGCAATTAGATTATTTTCTAAATTGTTCAGCCCTGGTCAAGATTACTGAAATATGCTGGCAACATTTGGAGAAGTGGGAAGAACTGGCTGCTCCTCACCAGTTACTGACACTCTTTCAAGCGTACTTGTTAGATTATGCTCTCTCTTAATCTTGGAAGGCAGGTGGATTGGTCAGATTCCACGTCTGTCATCAGGTGAAAGCGTCTTACAAAGCTCCAAACTGAAAAAAAAAAAAAAAACCCCGACTGTGCTATGTCTGAAAATGGACCAATCAGCATCGTTTAAGGAGTGAGGTGGTAGCAATGGGTGGGGTTTAGTTGTGCTGGAAGAGGGAAACAGTGGCTGCTGCCGGTGTAGCAGTTAGCTCAGATGTAGCTTAAGTGTAGCAGCAGGTTTATCAGAACTGGACAACACTGAAACCTTTAATATCCTACGAGATGTTTGGGATAGTTACTGGAGGCGTTTACTGGTACCAGAATATAAAACAGCTTCTGCCAGTGTAGCAGCTAGCTTAGCTGTAACCACAGTACAGTGGCTGTTTTATCAGAACTGGACCACATTTCTTTATCAAAACAAGAAACCAAAGCTCCTCTTGGAAGAGAAGATGTTTTTACACTCCTCCTGACTGGCTTCAGCATGAGATTCATCCACCAGCAAACTCCACTGAATGTAAACTACAGCAGCGCCTGCCTGAATACCTCATTTTGTCTGTTCACTCTGATTGGCCCATAATGCATGTGACAGACAGACCATCCATCCAATCACCTTATGAGATTTTGTTTTGAAAAGTCCCGCCCTTCCCAGACACTTTGTATGAAATTGACTCAGATTAATGTGCAGTATAAAGCCAAAACAGATGAAACAGTCTCTCTGGTGTGTCAGGTTAGCTTTATGGTCATGGTCAAAATATGACTGCAGATCATTATGACTGCAGATCATTATGACTGCATGCTTTTTGATCCCAGCATTCATTAAAATAATGGAGATTTTGATGCACATGGCTTGAAAAGCAAACAAATCAGTATTATTGGGTTTGTCCTATCAAGGTTTAAATATGGTGACAACCAGTTGTTTAATAAAAACTAGGGCTGACAGCCTCAAGTTAATTGGTCGATGACCTCATGTTCGACAAAAATTCCAATTGGTCCAACAATCGCACGTGCTACTTTAATTGTTAGATACGTTACAATTATATAACGTATATATACGTTAGAAAATATAAGATACAAAAAAAATAACTATGAATATAACTATTCAGTCATAATTTAAGGGTAATTAATTACAGGTTAAATACCCAGAAAGCAAAAAAAACCATCGAAAAAGTCAGCGTTGAGGCAACATTTAGTTAAAAAGGATTATTATTTAATAACAGCATAAGGTGGTTACACTGCAAAAATCTAAGATTTTTAAGTTCACTGTGAATTTGAATTACCACCTAAATGCACTGACTACACTGTCAGTGTTAAGTTCGATGTAGAAATAACATGAAGGTTTTCTTTTCTTCTGGTCTGTCCCACGACCAATCGATTAACTGATGATCTGGTGTGATTTTAGTCAACCAAGTTTTCCTTTGAATGACTACAGCCCTGATAAAAACATACAGATATGACAGGTTCATCACGTACATCTGCACAAGGGCCAGATTTAGTCTCACCTCTGGGGGCCGGACTTTCAAATACACAAAAACTGAATTAACGTTTTGGTCTGATTGAAATATTATTGCAGCAGTATTTGTGTTTTCTTTTAAACTACAGGACATTTTCAGTCATTACCAGTGAGATCTATCCCTGTTATCTAGAAAGCAGCAGGCCTGACAACAGAATTGGCCCCTGAAAATCACAGAGAATGGGCCCTCCCTAATTGTCATTTAGCACCAATATTAACCCATTTTGACACTTTTAACCCCTTTTTGATACTTTTTGCCTCTTTAACCCAATTTTTGCATAATTTTAACCCCTTTTAAACCACTTTTTCTGCATCTTTTATCCCCTTTGTGCCACTCTTTTACCCATTTTTGCCACTTTTCTTCTATTTTTACCACTTTTTAACTCCTTTTATTACATTTTTTAAACAATTTTTGCAACTTTAAAACCATTTTTCCCACTTTTAACCTATTGTTGATACTTTTTGCCCCATTAGCCCTTTTTTTCGAGATTTTAACCCCCTTCAAACCGCTTTTTCTGCATGTTTTATCCCCTTCATAAATTTTTGACACACTTCAACCTTTTTCACAACTTTTTTCAGCCAATTTTTGCAGCACTTCTGCCAACCTTAACTCTTTTTAAATATCGACTAATTTTGACAGTAAATTTCTGTGAATACAGATCAAATGGTCATTCTTAAACTGTTTCAATGTTAATTTTTTGTGGGTTGGGTTTAACAGCTGCAGACATTTAAAGCCAAAGGATACTCTTAGAATCTTCTTTTCCTCCTTTTCTGAATTTAATGATCTTCCGGGGGCCGGACAGGAAGGTTTGGGGGGCCTGATGTGGCCCCCGAGCCGCCAGTTGATGATCAGTGAGATATGACTGCCCAGAGATGTTGTGATGTTTGTCCCCTTCTTAGAAAACAGGAATTATGGAGATAGTTTTCCTTGTGTAATCTCTCAAGTGCTGCATATTTAGTCCACATTGTCCTCTGCTGAGGATCTCACTTACTAGATTATAATGTGCTGTCATGGCTCTGAGCACTCTCACTGTCCGAGTCTCGCTCTTTCTGCTTTGTGAGCAGACACATAGGCCACTCTCTGTCTGACAGACAAACCGGCTAACTATTAACTCTAATTGCCAGAGGATCAGTCATCCCAAGTGCATCAGGTCTCTTGCTGTGTCTATGCAAAAAGGCAGTCTCAGGGCAATAGGCTGAAAGACCTGACCCAAATCTGTCTTTACATAAGGCCCTGCATGATGGAGATGTTGCTCAGGGAGCAAATAATGAGATGATTCAAATATCAGAATGCAGTCAGTCATATTGGCAGTGGTGTGTAGCTGAGCTGAGGCTTGATTAAAGGCAGAGGGAGCAGAGGAGGGGAGATTACACTCTACAAGATTTCCTAATTGATCTGGAAGGAAGGCGCTTTAATTGATGTGCTAGCTGCTGCACAGGGCTGCAGGATTCTCTGAATATCAAAGTGCATGCTCGTGCAGGGAGGCTGCATTAAAGGAAAGACTGCTGAGTTGGTGACAGAGAAGTGGAGTGAATGATGCAGCAGCAATGATACAGGTGTACACCTGTCTGTGGAAGGACATGTAAACCCCACACAGCAGCTAGAAAACCCATGCGTTTATCTGAAACGGATGTGCAGAGTCAGAAAAGAACACGGAGCTCCCCGATGAATCGCTGCTTTAACACAACATAAATAGACAGCCTTGCTACGGTACTTACGTGCCATATTGCAAAGAAGATGAGGGACACACAGAGGACCAGAGACAGCATGTAGCAGAAGGCAGCAAACGTGAACATAGCTGAAAGGGGAAACGGCTGATGATTTCCCAAAAAACACGATCCCACAGAAAAACATCTAAAAGAAAAGAGGGGGAAGGGGGGAGTCAGGAACAAAGTTCTCACGATGCCATGACGAGCCGATGCGGTACCGGCACCATGCCCTCGCCCCTCACTATTATCGCAACAAATTGTTGCAGGAAACCTTCCCAGATATCAGCCGCGCGCACCCAGCAGCGGCGATGTGGCTCTGAAGTCCAGGCTGCTCTCAGATCTGTGCTCTTGGTCCACCGTGGCTGGAGCCTCAGAAACCAAGCTGTCTCTTCAGGGATGAGCAGAAATTAAGAGGAGAAGGTTTGGCGCAAAACCATCCAAGAAAGGTGGAAATGTGGGTAGTCCATTCAGCAGCAGCGGCGGCAGGAGCTGAGCTGTGTCTGCGCTGTGCTGGAGCCCCTCTCCAATTAATGCACGAGGCGCCAATAAATGTTGTTTCCTCTCCTTGACAGACCTATCAGCTGCAGCGAGCGGAGCGCGGGAAGGCGCGTGAACAGGTGGATTTAAAAGAGCAGTAGCCGGTGTGCTCGTGCGGAAGTGCGCGTGCTCATATTTTTAGTTTTACAGGAAGTTTCAGTCAAGGATCATCAGATCCCGGTCTATCTGGGACGTTTGGAACACGCGCGTTAATCCGGGAAGGTGCCGGGTCCTCCTGTGGAAAGAGACCAGCTGTTATGAATGATGGGTCTAATGAGTCAGTACCTTTGTGATCACGTGATTGCTGGTCCTCAGATGTGTGTTCAGCAGGAAAATAACATAAACACACCCATCCTACAGAGAGGGATTCTTAGACCAGATCCACTGAGGGGGTACAGATTCTGATCTTTGTCCACAGAAGGACTCGTTCAGTCCTGATGAAGCTCCAAGTCTAAACTGAGGGACTGGCGCCATCGTCTGGTCCTCGTAGTGATTGCACCTGTTCTGATGTTTGGCCCATCGCCACTAACTCAGAACATTTTCATCATTTCATTAAGGAATGATCAGCGAGCTCTAAAGGAAGGCTTTCATGACAATGACTGCAGTATTCATTCACAAACCAATAAAAATAGCAGTAAAATCCATCATGATAGGCTCGTTTATAAGAACCCACCTGTGAAACGGGACCCCCAGAAGCTTCTGGAGCTTGTAGACAGAGGCCCAGATGTCAAACCACAGAGCTAACCAGAGGAGAATTAAACACAATGACAGCAGCAGAGCCCTAAAACAGGGGTTCTCAACCTTGGGGTCGGGACCCTAATGGGGGTCGCGAGACACTGAGAGGGGGTGTCCAGATGCCTTAAAGAAATGAAGAATATATTTTTTAATTACACTGTTGCAACTTTACACCATTTTGACAAATTCAACCCATTTATCACTGTTTCCCACCAATGTTGGCACATTTTTGCCCCTCAAACCCATTTTTGTCCATTTGAAACCCTTTCCACCATTTTTTCTGTTTGTTTTTAGCCCTTCTAAACCAATTCTTGCCACTTTCTGTCCATTGTTGGCTCTGTTGGCCCATTATAGCCACTATTAACCCCTCTTTAACACGTCTATGCTCTTTTTTTACCACATTTCTCTATTTGATATGTCCGTCTTTGCCAGTTTAACCCGTTTCAGCTCATTTCTGCCTCAGTCAACCCTTCTATGCCACTTTATAGCAATTTTTCATCCTATTTAACCAAATTTCCACTGTTTTTTTTACCACTTTAAAGTCATTTCAGCCACTTTTTAATCCTCTTTTACTACTTTTTTATATGCCCATTTTTACTATTTGTTGGTGTTTTTTTTTCCCACTTTTATTTTTTTTCCCACTTCTAACCAATTTGTGCTACTTTTAAAATCCTTTTAAAATCCAATACCACCACTTTATCCACCACTTTTAGCCATTATTAACCCATTTTAATTTTGTTTTTAAGAAAAGAGATTTATTTTTTTAAAAGGACTTCTTACTACAGGACTGTTTCTTTGATAAGAGCGGTTACTATTCAGGTTAAATATAAAATATGGATACCACAGCTTAACTTTACTATGGACCATGGTTTTGCTGACCTCCAGTTTGGTTGGGCCCCAGAAAGCTCTCCCCTTTATCCCCCCTTATGGGCGGCCCTGTCTGCACTGCACATGTTCATGGCTGTGTTCATCCACCTTCAGGTACAGTGGGGGTCCCCGGTCTCTGGCACCTTTATTTTGGGGGTCGCAGGCTGAAAAGGTTGAGAAGCCCTGCCCTAAAAACCAGCAGGATGAGACTGGTCAGCCATCCACGTGAAGGCCTCCAGTAGACCCTCACTGTCCGGCGGGATGAGGTCTGTGAGACTTTAAAGTCTTCTGGGACAGGAGGGCTTTCAGCAGGACACACAGACCTGTCTGTTAAAATGCAGAAGCTTGTGGTGAATAAATATTCTCATTTAACGAGAACAAACTTCAAACTTCTGGGCTAATTTAGAATGTGAAGGTCAGCTGTTGAGAAACTGTCAATAGTGATATTTTTAAGGATTCATTTTTGGGGCTTTTTACCCATATTTGAAAAAAGGAAAGCTAAAGAGAGGCACACAATCTGAGTATGAGTTTTATTTTGAAAGTTCTGCTTAAACCGGATTTAGATGCCACAGCTACGTCTCTTGGCGGTCGGATCTTGTCGCCTAGCAACAGCATATAGTAGCCCAGGCAGCTACTTCTGGCTGAAGTAGAGAGACGTTATGTTCTCTAAAGCCGATTTAAAGTTGATAGAAAAGAGATGAACCGCTGAGTCAGGAGAGCAGCCATTTCTAGAACTTTCCACAGCAAACACGGGGACGCCACGACAGCAAGAGAACCTTCACTGCCATAACAGACAGCAAGAGAACCTTCACTGCCATAACAGACAGTAAGAGAACCTTCACTGCCATAACAGACAGCAAGAGAACCTTCACTGCCATAACAGACAGTAAGAGAACCTTCACTGCCATAACAGACAGTAAAAGAACCTTCACTGCCATAACAGACAGCAAGAGAACCTTCACTGCCATAACAGACAGTAAGAGAACCTTCACTGCCATAACAGACAGTAAGAGAACCTTCACACCCATAACAGACAGTAAGAGAACCTTCACACCCATAACAGACAGTAAGAGAACCTTCACAGCCATAACAGACAGTAAGAGAACCTTCACACCCATAACAGACAGTAAGAGAACCTTCACAGCCATAACAGACAGTAAGAGAACCTTCACAGCCATAACAGACAGTAAGAGAACCTTCACAGCCATAACAGACAGCAAGAGAACCTTCACTGCCATAACAGACAGCAAGAGAACCTTCACAGCCATAACAGACAGTAAGAGAACCTTCACAGCCATAACAGACAGCAAGAGAACCTTCACAGCCATAACAGACAGCAAGAGAACCTTCACTGCCATAACAGACAGCAAGAGAACCTTCACAGCCATAACAGACAGTAAGAGAACCTTCACAGTCATAACAGACAGTAAGAGAACCTTCACACCCATAACAGACAGCAAGAGAACCTTCACTGCCATAACAGACAGCAAGAGAACCTTCACAGCCATAACAGACAGTAAGAGAACCTTCACAGTCATAACAGACAGTAAGAGAACCTTCACACCCATAACAGACAGCAAGAGAACCTTCACTGCCATAACAGACAGCAAGAGAACCTTCACTGCCATAACAGACAGCAAGAGAACCTTCACAGCCATAACAGACAGTAAGAGAACCTTCACAGTCATAACAGACAGTAAGAGAACCTTCACACCCATAACAGACAGCAAGAGAACCTTCACTGCCATAACAGACAGCAAGAGAACCTTCACAGCCATAACAGACAGTAAGAGAACCTTCACAGCCATAACAGACAGTAAGAGAACCTTCACAGCCATAACAGACAGTAAGAGAACCTTCACAGCCATAACAGACAGTAAGAGAACCTTCACAGCCATAACAGACAGCAAGAGAACCTTCACAGTCATAACAGACAGTAAGAGAACCTTCACAGCCATAACAGACAGTAAGAGAACCTTCACAGCCATAACAGACAGTAAGAGAACCTTCACAGTCATAACAGACAGTAAGAGAACCTTCACAGCCATAACAGACAGTAAGAGAACCTTCACAGCCATAACAGACAGTAAGAGAACCTTCACAGCCATAACAGACAGTAAGAGAACCTTCACAGCCATAACAGACAGCAAGAGAACCTTCACACCCATAACAGACAGCAAGAGAACCTTCACTGCCATAACAGACAGCAAGAGAACCTTCACACCCATAACAGACAGTAAGAGAACCTTCACACCCATAACAGACAGCAAGAGAACCTTCACACCCATAACAGACAGTAAGAGAACCTTCACTGCCATAACAGACAGCAAGAGAACCTTCACAGCCATAACAGACAGCAAGAGAACCTTCACACCCATAACAGACAGCAAGAGAACCTTCACAGCCATAACAGACAGTAAGAGAACCTTCACAGCCATAACAGACAGTAAGAGAACCTTCACAGCCATAACAGACAGTAAGAGAACCTTCACACCCATAACAGACAGTAAGAGAACCTTCACAGTCATAACAGACAGTAAGAGAACCTTCACTGCCATAACAGACAGTAAGAGAACCTTCACAGCCATAACAGACAGTAAGAGAACCTTCACAGCCATAACAGACAGTAAGAGAACCTTCACAGTCATAACAGACAGTAAGAGAACCTTCACAGCCATAACAGACAGTAAGAGAACCTTCACAGCCATAACAGACAGTAAGAGAACCTTCACAGCCATAACAGACAGTAAGAGAACCTTCACAGCCATAACAGACAGTAAGAGAACCTTCACACCCATAACAGACAGTAAGAGAACCTTCACAGCCATAACAGACAGCAAGAGAACCTTCACTGCCATAACAGACAGTAAGAGAACCTTCACAGTCATAACAGACAGCAAGAGAACCTTCACACCCATAACAGACAGTAAGAGAACCTTCACACCCATAACAGACAGTAAGAGAACCTTCACACCCATAACAGACAGTAAGAGAACCTTCACTGCCATAACAGACAGTTAGAGAACCTTCACTGCCATAACAGACAGTAAGAGAACCTTCACTGCCATAACAGACAGTAAGAGAACCTTCACTGCCATAACAGACAGTTAGAGAACCTTCACTGCCATAACAGACAGTAAGAGAACCTTCACTGCCATAACAGACAGCAAGAGAACCTTCACACCCATAACAGACAGTAAGAGAACCTTCACACCCATAACAGACAGTAAGAGAACCTTCACACCCATAACAGACAGTAAGAGAACCTTCACACCCATAACAGACAGTAAGAGAACCTTCACTGCCATAACAGACAGTAAGAGAACCTTCACAGTACTCCACTTCACAGGACCATTTTTTTTGTTTGTTTGTTTTCATCTTATTCATTACTGCCGATTAAACGGAAGTTCATTTGACCTTCAAAATAAGATCATATAAAATTAGGAAGATAAAGCGGGCGTTAGACAGTCATGTACGTAAAACAAATAAAAGCGTTGTCGAGAACAGTTGTCTGTGAAAATCTCTGATCTCAATCATCAACATTCTGCTGTCATATAATCTAAAATATGAAGCAGTCTTAGTCTTTGATTAAACCCACTCTTAGATGAGGACTTCTACTCTAACACTGAGCCCTACGCTCTGTGATTCACTTCTGCTCTTTGATAGACTTTGTGTTGCCATCAGAGGAGCAGTGGTGCATTCTGGGCCACTGCTGTCATATTTGACCAAACGTTAGAGCAGATATTAGAGGCCAAAACGCCAGAGCAGAATCTTTGTTTCACTCCAGTCCTGGGAAGATTCTAGCACACAGATCATCAAGTGGCGGCCCGGGGGCCGAATCAGGCCCCCAGAAGATCATTAAATTCAGAAAAGCAGGAAAAGAAAATGTTGGGGTTTTAAGAGTATCTTTTGGCTTTAAATGTCTGCAGCTGTTAAATCCACCCCAAAAGCAATTAATAGTCATGACTTCACATTTCATCTAGTTTTACAGAAATTCACTCATAAATATTCAAAAAACATGTTAAAACTGGGAAAAATGGTGAAAAAAGTAATGAAAATTGGCAAAAATAGACAAAAAGTGGCAAAATTAGCTAATGGCGTGACACAAATGGTAATAAAAGACAGAAAAATGGTTTAAAGGAGTTAAAGAATGGCAAAAAAAAAATGGGTTAAAGAGGCAAGAAAGGGCAAAAAGTATCAAAAATGGGTTAAAAGTGGCAAAATATTGCAAAAATAGCCAACAGTAGTGAATAGGCCCACAGAATTGGCTGGGCTCCTGCCTGTCTCCTTGTGGTCTATTATAGATCAGGATGGATCTCACTGGTAAAGCCTAAAAATGCCCTGCATTTCAAAGGAAAATACAAATACTAATAACATAATATGTTAACCAGAAAAAATATTGATCTAATTTTTCTTTATGTGGAAGTTCAGCCCCCAGAGACTCTGTCAGGACTAAATCTGGCCCTAGTGCTGAGGTACTTGATGACCCCTGGTCTAGTAGCAGGGAGGTTTCCAAAACATAAATCAGCAAAGAAAGAAATGTCCTGAGAGTACAGATAGAGAACAGAGTACAGACAGAGTACAGACAGAGTACAGACAGAGAACAGAGTACAGACAGAGTACAGACAGAGAATACAGACAAAGTACAGAAAAAGTACAGACAGAGTACAGACAGAGAAAAGAGTACAGACAGAGGACAGACAGAGTACAGAAAAAGTACAGACAGAGTACAGACAGAGAAAAGAGTAGAGACAGAGGACAGACAGAGTACAGAAAAAGAACAGACAGTACAGACGGAGTAGAGACAGAGTACAGATAGAGAACAGAGTACAAACAGAGAACAGACAGAGTACAAACAGAGTACAGACAGAGTACAGACAGAGTACAGAGTACAGACAGAGAACAGACAGAGTGTGGACAGAGTGCAGACAAATGACAGACAGAGTACAGACAGAGAACAGACAGAGAACAGAGAACAGACGGAGTACAGACAAAGTACAGACAGAGAGTACAGACAAAGTACAGACAGAGCACAGACAGAGACCAGAGTACAGCCAGAGTACAGACAGAGAGTACAGAGTACAGACAGAGTACAGACAGAGTACAGAGTAGAGATAGAGTACAGACAGAGAACAGAGTACAGACAGAGTACAGACAGAGAGTACAGACAAAGTACAGACAGAGCACAGACAGAGACCAGAGTACAGCCAGAGTACAGACAGAGAGTACAGAGTACAGACAGAGTACAGACAGAGTACAGAGTAGAGATAGAGTACAGACAGAGAACAGAGTACAGACAGAGTACAGACAAAGTACAGACAGAGAACAGACAGAGTACAGAAAGAGTACAGATAGAGAACAGAGTAAAGACAGAGAACAGACAGAGCACAATCAGAGTACAGACAGAGTACAGACAGAGTAAAAATAGAGCACAGACAGAGAACAGAGTACAGACAGAGAACAGAGTACAGACAGAGAACAGAGTACAGACAGAGTACAGACAAAGTACAGACAGAGAACAGACAGAGTACAGACATAGATACAGACATAGACAGAGTACAGACAGAGTACAGACAAAGGACAGACAGAGAACAGACAGAGAACAGAGTACAGACAGAGTAAAGACAGAGAACAGACAGAGTACAGACATAGACAGAGTACAGAAAGAGTATAGACGGGGTAAAGACAGAGTACAGACGGAGTACAGACAAAGTACAGACAGAGCACAGACAGAGAACAGACAGAGTACGGACAGAGTACAGAAACAGAACACAGCACAGATGGAGTACAGAAAGAGTACAGATAGAGAACAGAGTAAAGACAGAGAACAGACAGAGCACAATCAGAGTACAGACAGAGTACAGACAGAGAATAGACAGAGAGTACAGAGTACAGACAGAGAACAGACAGATATTAGAGTACAGACAGAGAACAGACAGAGAGTACAGAAAGAGTACAGACAGAGAACAGACAGAGTACAGACAGAGTACAGACAGAGTACAGAGTACAGAGAGAGTACAGAGAGAGAACAGAAAGAGAGTACAGACAAAGAGTGCAGACAGAGTATGGACAGAGTGCAGACAAAGTACAGACAGAGTACAGACAGAGTACCGAAAGAGAGTACAGACAGAGAACAGACAGAGTACAGACAGAGAACAGACAGAGAGTACAGAGTACAGACAGAGAACAGACAGATATTAGAGTACAGACAGAGAGTACAGACAGAGAGTGCAGACAGAGTATGGACAGAGTGCAGACAAAGTACAGACAGAGTACAGACACAGTACAGACAGAGTACAGACGGAGAACAGGCGGAGTACAGACAGAGTACAGGCAGAGTACAGACAGAGTACAGACAGAGAGTACATACAGAGTACAGACAGAGTACAGAGACAGAACAGACACAGTACAGAGAGAGTACAGATAGAGAACAGAGTACAGACAGAGAACAGAGAGAGACCAGACAGAGTACAGACAGAGACCAGACAGAGAGTTCAGACAGAGAGTGCAGACGGAGTATGGACAGAGTGCAGACAAAGTACGGACACAGTACAGACAGAGTACAGATGGAGAACAGACAGAGTAAGACAGAGTACAGAGAGTACAGACAGAGTACAGAGTACAGACAGAGTACAGAGAGAGAACAGACAGAGTACAGACAGAGAACAGACAGAGAACAGACAGAGAGTACAGACAGAGAGTGCAGACAGAGTATGGACAGAGTACAGACAGAGTACAGACAGAGAGTACATAAAGAGTACAGACAGAGAACAGACAGAGTACAGACAGACAGTACAGACAGAGTACAGGCAGAGTACAGACAGAGTACAGACAGAGAGTACAGACAGAGTACAGAAAGAGAGTACAGACAGAGAACAGACAGAGTACAGACAAAGTACAGACAGAGCACAAACAGATACCAGAGTACAGCCAGAGTGCAGACAGAGAGTACAGAGTACAGACAGAGTACAGACAAAGTGCAGACAGAGTCCAGACAAAGAACAGAGTACAGACAGAGTACAGACAGCGAACAGAGTACAGACAGAGTACAGACAGAGAACAGAGTACAGACAGAGTACAGACAAAGTACAGACAGAGAACAGACAGAGTAAAGACAGAGGACAGACAGAGTACAGACAAAGACAGAGTACAGACAGAGTACAGACGGGGTAAAGACAGAGTACAGACAGAGTACAGACAAAGTACAGACAGAGAACAGACAGAGAACAGAGAACAGACGGAGTACAGACAAAGTACAGACAGAGAGTACAGACAAAGTACAGACAGAGCACAGACAGAGACCAGAGTACAGCCAGAGTACAGACAGAGAGTACAGAGTACAGACAGAGTACAGACAGAGTACAGAGTAGAGATAGAGTACAGACAGAGAACAGAGTACAGACAGAGTACAGACAGAGAGTACAGACAAAGTACAGACAGAGCACAGACAAAGACCAGAGTACAGCCAGAGTACAGACAGAGAGTACAGAGTACAGACAGAGTACAGACAGAGTACAGAGTAGAGATAGAGTACAGACAGAGAACAGAGTACAGACAGAGTACAGACAAAGTACAGACAGAGAACAGACAGAGTACAGAAAGAGTACAGATAGAGAACAGAGTAAAGACAGAGAACAGACAGAGCACAATCAGAGTACAGACAGAGTACAGAGTACAGACAGAGTACAGACAGAGAACAGAGTACAGACAGAGTACAGACAGAGAACAGAGTACAGACAGAGTACAGACAAAGTACAGACAGAGAACAGACAGAGTAACGACAGAGTACAGACAGAGTACAGACATAGACGGAGTACAGACAGAGTACAGACGGGGTGAAGACAGAGTACAGACAGAGTACAGGCAAAGTACAGACAGAGAACAGACAGAGAACAGAGTACAGACAGAGTACAGACAGAGTACAGACAGAGAACAGACAGAGTACAGACATTGAGTACAGACAGAGTATAGACAGAGAACAGACAGAGAACAGAGAACAGACGGAGTACAGACAGACAGTACAGACAGAGTACAGGCAGAGTACAGACAGAGTACAGACAGAGTACGGACAGAGTACAGAAACAGAACACAGCACAGATGGAGTACAGAAAGAGTACAGATAGAGAACAGAGTAAAGACAGAGAACAGACAGAGCACAATCAGAGTACAGACAGAGTACAGAGTACAGAGAGAGTACAGAGAGAGAACAGAAAGAGAGTACAGACAAAGAGTGCAGACAGAGTATGGACAGAGTGCAGACAAAGTACAGACAGAGTATAGACAGAGTACAGACAAAGTACAGACAGAGAGTACAGACAGAGTACCGAAAGAGAGTACAGACAGAGAACAGACAGAGTACAGACAGAGAACAGACAGAGAGTACAGAGTACAGACAGAGAACAGACAGAGAACAGAGTACAGACAGAGTACAGACAGAGAGTACATAAAGAGTACAGACAGAGAACAGACAGAGTACAGACAGAGTACAGACAGACAGTACAGACAGAGTACAGGCAGAGTACAGACAGAGTACAGACAGAGAGTACATACAGAGTACAGACAGAGTACAGAGACAGAACAGACACAGTACAGAGAGAGTACAGATAGAGAACAGAGTACAGACAGAGAACAGAGAGAGACCAGACAGAGTACAGACAGAGACCAGACAGAGAGTTCAGACAGACGGAGTATGGACAGAGTGCAGACAAAGTACGGACACAGTACAGACAGAGTACAGATGGAGAACAGACAGAGTAAGACAGAGTACAGAGAGTACAGACAGAGTACAGAGTACAGACAGAGTACAGAGAGAGAACAGACAGAGTACAGACAGAGAACAGACAGAGAACAGACAGAGAGTACAGACAGAGAGTGCAGACAGAGTATGGACAGAGTACAGACAGAGTACAGACAGAGAGTACATAAAGAGTACAGACAGAGAACAGACAGAGTACAGACAGACAGTACAGACAGAGTACAGGCAGAGTACAGACAGAGTACAGACAGAGAGTACATACAGAGTACAGACAGAGTACAGAAACAGAACAGACACAGTACAGAGAGAGTACAGATAGAGAACAGAGTACAGACAGAGAACAGATAGAGCACAAACAGAGTACAGAGAGAGTACAGACAGAGTACAGAGTACAGACAGAGAACAGAGAGAGACCAGACAGAGTACAGACAGAGACCAGACAGAGAGTTCAGACAGAGAGTGCAGACGGAGTATGGACAGAGTGCAGACAAAGTACGGACACAGTACAGACAGAGTACAGATGGAGAACAGACAGAGTAAGACAGAGTACAGAGAGTACAGACAGAGTACAGAGTACAGACAGAGTACAGAGAGAGAACAGACAGAGTACAGACAGAGAACAGACAGAGAACAGACAGAGAGTACAGACAGAGAGTGCAGACAGAGTATGGACAGAGTACAGACACAGTACAGACAGAGTACAGACGGAGAACAGGCGGAGTACAGACAGAGTACAAACAGAGAGTACAGACAGAGTACAGACAGAGAACAGAGTACAGACAGAGTACAGGCAGAGAACAGAGTACAGACAGAGTACAGAGTACAGACAGAGTACAGAGAGAGAACAGACAGAGTACAGACAGAGAGTACAGGTGGAGTACAGACAGAGTACAGATGGAGAACAGACAGAGTACAGATAGAGAACAGAGTACAGACACAGAACAGACAGAGAGTGCAGACAGAGTATGGACAGATTGCAGACAAAGTACAGACTGAGTACAAACAGAGTACAGACAGAGAGTAAAGACAGAGAACAGACAGAGTACAGACAGAGAACAGAGTACAGACAGAGTACAGACAGAGTACAGACAGAGAACAGAGTACAGACAGAGTACAGACAGAGAGTACAGAGTACAGACAGAGAACAGACAGATATTAGAGTACAGACAGAGAACAGACAGAGAGTACAGAAAGAGTACAGACAGAGAACAGACAGAGTACAGACAGAGTACAGACAGACAGTACAGACAGAGAACAGACAGAGTACAGACAGAGTACAGACAGAGAGTACATACAGAGTACAGACAGAGTACAGAAACAGAACAGACACAGTACAGACGGAGTACAGACAGAGTACAGATAGAGAACAGAGTTCAGACAGAGCACAAACAGAGTACAGACAGAGTACAGACAGAGTACAGAGTACAGACAGAGAACAGAGAGAGAACAGACAGAGTACAGACAGAGACCAGACAGAGAGTACAGACAGAGAGTGCAGACGGAGTATGGACAGAGTGCAGACAAAGTAGAGACACAGTACAGACAGAGTACGGACGAAGAACAGGCGGAGTACAGACAGAGTACAAACAGAGAGTACAGATAGAGAACAGAGTACAGACAGAGTACAGGGTACAGAGTACAGAGAGAGAACAGACAGAGTACATACAGAGAACAGACAGAGTACAGACAGAGAGTACAGACAGAGAGTGCAGACAGAGTATGGACAGAGTGCAGACAAAGTACAGACAGAGTACAGACACAGTACAGACAGAGTACAGACGGAGAACAGGCGGAGTACAGACAGAGTACAAACAGAGAGTACAGACAGAGTACAGACAGAGAACAGAGTACAGACAGAGTACAGAGTACAGACATAGTACAGAGAGAGAACAGACAGAGTACATACAAAGAACAGACAGAGTACAGACAGAGAGTACAGACAGAGAGTGCAGACAGAGTATGGACAGAGTGCAGACAAAGTACAGAAAGAGTACAGACAGAGTACAGAGGGAGAACAGGCGCAGTACAGACAGAGTACAAACAGAGAGTACAGACACAGTACAGACAGAGTACAGACGGAGAACAGGCGGAGTACAGACAGAGTACAAACAGAGAGTATAGACAGAGTACAGACAGAGAACAGAGTACAGACAGAGAGTGCAGACAGAGTATGGACAGAGTGCAGACAAAGTACAGACAGAGTACAGACAGAGTACAGAGGGAGAACAGACGGAGTACAGACAAAGTACAGACAGAGAACAGATGGAGTACAGACAGAGAACAGACAGAGTACAGACGGAGAACAGGTGGAGCACAGACAGAGTACAGACGGAGAACAGACGGAGTACAGATAGAGAACAGAGTACAGACAGAGAACAGACAGAGAGTGCAGACAGAGTATGGACAGAGTGCAGACAAAGTACAGACAGAGTACAGAGTACAGACAGAGTACAGAGAGAGAACAGACAGAGTACAGAGAGAGAACAGACAGAGAGTACAGACAGAGAGTGCAGACAGAGTATGGACAGAGTGCAGACAAAGTACAGACAGAGTACAGACAGAGTACAGAGGGAGAACAGGCGGAGTACAGACAAAGTACAGACGGAGAACAGACGGAGTAAAGACAGAGAACAGACAGAGTACAGACGGAGAACATGCAGAGTACAGACAGAGAACAGACAGAGTACAGACGGAAAACAGACAGAGTACAGACAGGCCATTTGATTGTACAGACTAGTAGATCAGTTGGTGTGAGTTATCTAATCGTGTGTGTGTGTGTGTGTGTGTGTGTGTGTATGTGTGTGTAAGTGAATTCTTCTAGAAACAGAGCCTAAAGCTTGAAGAAATGATTGCAGGCAGTCAGGCAGAAAAAATAAAATAGAATTAAACTGGGTTAGTACGTAGAGGAAGGCCTTGTGGCCTTATCAATGGATGCTATTATGGTAGATGCAGTAGCAATTACAATATCATTAAGGAGACAAAATTAATTAATTAATTAATTAATTAAACCCTCTGTATAATGTCCAAAGTCAGCTGTAAAGGTGAGTGCAGATCCCCCCATCTCCCAAGGCAGCCAGACTCAGTTCAGGCATCATCAAGGTGCATCAGATTTGGATAGCACTGCCATTCAGGTTATTGAGACGAGTTCTTCAGTTTTACCTCAAGAGTTTTTGTTCTGAGGGTTGTTCAGCGTGTTGAGAAAAAAAAGACTGGACTGAGTTTCTTGATGAACAGCCTCCAGACCCTGAGGAGGGAGCCTGTCCACCCATGTTTGGATCAGCCTGTCAAAATAGTTCAGTTTTTACTTTATTTTTGCCCTTGTGAATTAATTTTAACTTGCTCCGTTCCATGCCATCCTTCTAAAAGAAAGAATTATTAGGGCCTTGCTGCCAAGGAGAGGATGTGATCCACTCCTATAAAGTAGGTGGTGGTGCTAATAATAATAATAATAATGATGATAATGATTATGATGATAATAATAATAATAAGAAGAAGAAGAAGAAGAAGAAGAAGAAGAAGAAATAATAATCAGAAGAAGAATGATAATCACAGTAATAATAATAATTATAATGCTCCTCATTGTTATAATCATAGTAATAATAAAACTAGATTATGATTAACAGTTTTCAGGGGTTGGGAGGTGTTTCCAAAAAGTGTAAAAAGAGAAAGAAAAAATAGAAGAGGGTAAAGGGAGAAGGAACGATGAATAAATGTGGTTGTGTTAAGGCAAAAAAATGTATTTTTGTGTGTGTGTTATGGGCCATTATTGCAAATAGACATTAATAGAGAATATAATACCAATAATAACAATAATCATAGTAATAACAATGATAGAAATGATCATAATAAAAAATGATAATAAAAATAAAGTTACAAAATACTAAGAAGAAATTAATGATAGTGATTGTAATAACAACAATAACAATATACTAATAATAGTAATAATAAAATTATAATAATAATTACAACAGCAACGATAACAATACTGACCTCCTGGTCATACTGACCAGTGGTTGGAACAACTTTATATCATATATTTCAGTCAGCTATTTTGCACATACATAAGAAATAATACCAAAAAAAAAGTAAAAAATAAAAATAAATAAATACATTTACAAAAAAATCATAATATATTTGTGTTTGTGTGTGTTTGCATGTGTAAAAGTCAAACCAGCTGTTGTAAAAGAATTATTAATATTAATAATAATTATAATAATGATAATAATAATATTATAATTATAATTATTGTACTTAGGAATGTAATTACATAAAAACAAACAAAAAAAAAACAGAAATAAGATAAATGTCAGGAATTTATTGGTCAGTCAGAAAAAGAGTGGGGGGAGCGGGCATCCTTGCCTGGTCCCCCTGTGCAGAGGAAAGCGATGTGAGGTTTGTCCGTTAGTGATGACTGAGGCTGTAGGTGAGGTGTATAGTGTTTTGACCCTGTTGATAAATGATTCCCCAAAGCCAAATCTGTGGAGGGTGTTGACGAGGAATGACCAGTTTACTGTGTTGAAGATTTTTTCTGCGTCTAAGGTGGCTATGATGGATTTATGGTGATGTGTGGCGTGTTTGCATTAAGCTGAACAGTGTGTGTGTTATTGGATGAGTTTCTTCCTTTAATGAATCCTGTTTAGTCCGGGTGAATTGTGGATGGAATTATTTCTTCTAATCTATGGGAGACAGCTTCATTATGATTTTTATGTCGACACTGAGGAGTGAAATGGGGCGGTAACTTGAAGGCATGTCTACACCGCTTTCCACATTATTAAGCAAATGGCATTTTTCTCTGATTTTCCTAAATTTTAATGCAAATAACAGTCAGAGTATTTTTCAAGTCATCAGCTGTTAGAGCATAATTCAAATGTTTTTGAACAAATTTCATAATGATAACCTTTTTTTTTTTAAATAAAAACCTCAAAATGCACTGTTCCACATTATTAAGTACGACAGTTTTAAAACATTTTATAGGTTGTAAAGAAGTGAAAATGGTCATTTGCTGAATTTGCAGCATCAGGAGGTCATATTTACTGAAATCAAAGCTATTTCAATCAAAAACATCTGAACAGGCCAAGTTCATGTTAACATAGGAGCCCTTCTCTGATATCACCTTCACTATTCTTCATCCATTGAACTTGTGAGTTTTTGGAGAGTTTCTGCTTGAATTTCTTTGCAGGATGTCAGAATATCCTCCCAGAGCTGCTGTTCTGATGTGAACTGCCTCCCACCCTCATAGATCTTTAGCTTGAGGATGCTCCAAAGGTTCTCAGTAGGGTTAAAGGTCAGGGGAGGATGGGGGCCACACCATGAGTTTCTCTCCTTTTATGCCCATAGCAGCCAATGACACAGAGGGATTCTTTGCAGCATGAGATGGAGCATTTTCATGCATGAAGATCATTTTGCTACAGAGGGCACGGTTCTTCTTTTTGTACCATGGAAGAAAGTGGTCAGTCACAAACTCTACATACTTTGTCGAGGTCATTTTCACACCTTCAGGGACCCTAAAGGGGTCTATCAGCTCTCTCCTCATGATTCCGGCCCAGAACATGACTCCGCCCCCTCCTTGCTGACGCCCCAGCCTCATTGGGACATGGTGGCCATCCACCAACCATCCACTGCTCCTCCATCTGGACCATCCAGGGTTGCACGGCACTCATCAGTCAACAAGACTGTTTGAAAATGAGTCTTCATGTGTTTCTGGGCCCACTGCAACCGTTTCTGCTTGTGAGCATTGGTTAGGGGGGGCTGAATAGTAGGTTTATACACGACTGCAAGCCTCTGGAGGATCCTACACCTTGAGGTTGGTGGGACTCCAGAGGCACCAGCAGCTTCAAATACCTGTTTGCTGCTTTGTAATGGCATTTTAGCATCTGCTCTCTTAATCTGATGAATCTGTCTGTCAGAAACCTTCCTCATTATGACTTTATCTGCAGGAACCCGTCTGTGCTCTGAATCAGACACTAATTTCCTCATGGTACCATGATCACGATTAATTTTTCATGAAATATTTAATGTTTTCATTCCTTGTCCAAGGCATTACACTATTTGACACTTTTCAGCAGCAGAGATCCTTTTTTTTTCCCATACTGCTGAAACCTGTGGCCTGCTTAATAATGTGGAAGAGTTTATTTTGAGGTTTTTGTTTAAAAAAAATGGTTATTATTATGAAGTTAGTTCAAAAACATTTGAATTGAATGACTTGACAATACTCTGACTGTCATCTGCATTAATATTTAGGAAAGTAAGAGAAAAATATCATTTGCTTAATAATGTGGAAAGCGGTGTATAAGGTCATGGAGGGTGAATCCAGGCGTCCTAGGACATCAGGTAAATTGGGACGGTTTAAGAAAGCAGCACATCATTTCTGCCCTGAAAAGTCAAACTATTTGGTGCTAAGAAAAATTATGACAAAAGTCTCTGAATTAAATCTTTGTGACATCACAAGAGTGGGCGTGGCCTGCACCTAATAGTAAGGTGATCTCATAAAGTAACAACACAAGTTTTAGCTTTACTATGATTTAAGGGTGCAAAGTTTGCAGCATCATTTAATGATGATAAAATGATTTCCAAACATGTGTGATGTGATATTGTATAGAAATAAAAGTTTATTTGAAAGTGTGTTTCTATTTTTAGAATTGGGACTTTTTCTTGGTGTGCCAAATTACCAAACATGATTTGGTAAATTAGGACTGAAGGTTTCAGGCAATTTTGGACATTTTTACAACAAAAATTTAAAAATGTGCAATTCTAGTGTTTTCATGTAAAGAAGAAGCTAACATGTTTGAAAGCACAGAAACACAGAGATATGTATATACACACGTAATAGATTTTTTAATGGCTCATGAACAGACTCAAAACTGAAGCTAACCTGGACTTGTAGACCCCACAGTTCGGTCAAATTCCTCTCCCCATTATTTGTTATCATCTGAGGGAATAGAGCCAAACCAAGGAGCATTGTTGGAGTTGGAGTTGCCTGTATGTCCCCTGGTTATTTTGTCTAATCCCTGGTTCAGCCTCTATCCATCATAGATTTAATGCCTTTGCAGACTAGAATGTGTCCTAAGAACAAACCCAGCCATACGAACAGAGGGAGTGCCAGAGAAAAGGAACATACAGGGACACAGTGTAAGAGCTATGAGCTGATGAATGAGTAGTAAGAGTGGGTTAAAAATAGGTCATAATAATGGGACATATAGTTCCAGTCAAAAGTTTGGACACACCTTGTTTTTCTCTGTTTTTATTATTTTCTACAATGAAGATTAATATGGAGGACGATAAAAGAACACATATGGAATTATGTGGTAAACAAAAACGTGTTAAACCAGAATGTTTGATATCTCAGATTCTTCTAAATAGCCACCTTTTGCTCTGATGACAACTTGGCACACTTCTCCCATTCTCTCAGTCAGACTCATGAGGTCGTCTCCTGGACCGGCTTTCTAACAGACTTGAAGGAGATGCTGAGCACACAGACGGTGTCTGGGAAAGGGCAGAGGCTTTTTCAAAAGAAATGATTGGATGAACTGTCTGTCACAGCTTTACAGGCCAATCAGAGCAACAAAACATGTGACGTAGCCGCTACCGAGGAATAAACTCCATAGAGAACTGCATAACGGTAACCATGGTGACTGTAGACATGTCAGTACTCGACTTTTGTGGTTTTTGAAAAGAAAACAACTCACTGCTGTTCTTTGTTCTTCTTTTAACAAAGAAATGTCGTCAAGTCCTGATAAAACTGGCGGTTTAGCAGCATCCACGCTAATCTCTTCCTCCATAAATGCACTGGCCTCTTGTTGCTGTTTGCATACATCACGACTCTGCCGCGTCCGAGAGTACCGCCCCTCATTGCTGATTGGTCCTTTTTCTAACTGGGCCCAAACGATTCAGACGGGAGCTCTGCAAGATGGATTCACCAGTGAGAAACACAGAAACAGGTGAATCCATCTGCTTTGTAAGGTCAGAAAAAATGAAGTCTTAGAAAAAGTTTTTTCTTTTTGACATTTTGAAACCCTAAAATTTCATGTTTCTGTAGGACAGTGGTTTCCAGATTTTGATGAAATTATTTTTACCCCCCACTGCTCACCGTACACATCAACATGTAAAAATATGTCAATGTATGACCAACACACTGTTGGTCACACTTTTTGCTGGCTAATCCCTATGTGTAGATTCCTGTGAATCCAGAATAAAATAAACATTTTACCATAAATTCACAGTAAATACTGTGAAAATATGTCAGATGTACCTACGCTGTTGGCTTGCATACAATGCTTTTCTTATTTACTTTGATGCTTTTGCCATAAGGATACAGTTGTGATTTGTCATGCAGCTGTAGTGTGTTTGCTGACTCTTTAACCTGTCACTTATTCCTTTCATGATGTCTCTGAAGATTCTTGCTGTGAAGCTTTTCTCAGGAAGCTAAGATCTCCCTCACCTCATCTCACACAAACACGTAAATCACTGCAAAGTCACTCCAGGATCTGTCTTTGTAGCTCCACTCAGCCACTGTGCTGTGACAGTGCTCTTCCTGTGGTGATATGACAGCGCAGACAGCCTCTGGAGGAGAGGCTGTTGTGTCAGAGTGTCAGTGAGAGGCCGACAGGAGGCCTGTGAGGAGGAGAGACAGACAGATACACTGAAGAGTCTGCACAGCAACCCGTCAAGGACACTGCTGCGTCATCACAGTCATCCTTGAATTCCCAGTTTGGTCTGATGCATTCAAGTCTTCTTAAGATGCAGGTTAGGATTTCTGTTGTCTGAAAATACTGGCAAAGAAATAGAAATAACATTTATCGGGTGAGCTTTAATACATTGAGCTGCTCTGTCACTGAATAAATAAGTCGATTTCTCTCTTTGTGTCAAAGTCCAGCTCTGACACGCGATGCAGGCCGTTCACGTTCTTTCGTGTTTTAGAAGACGGTGTTGAAGGTCAGCATGATTCTCGTACAACTGGTGATGCTTTTTTAATATCATGGTTACAAAAGCAGAAGTGATGAGCTCACAGTGTTGATTGTTGTGATGTGTTGTAAACACATTTCCTGATGTCGGCATCCACAGTAAAACACTCCAGGAGAATAACAGCTGAAGAACTTAACCCTGCACAGCTCAGTGATCTCGTTCTAATGGATCCCAGTCTAGTGCACATGTCTGACCATCTTCTAGCAAAGTCAGGCTTTAACAACTGTGAGAGATTTCTGGTTTGTGAAATAAAGCTTCTTTCCTTAATTGAGTCACCAGCAGCAGCTCACAGGATAACAAACACCTTTCATCCTCCGTGTGTAAAGGAGAGTGCCAAATACGCGGACAAGTGTGTGCCGGGGTTAATCTCACAGCTGATTTAACCTCTCCTATCATAGAATTATTATGCCAAACTATCATCCACTGAATTAACTAACCTCTAATTCTATTTCATGTTATCAGGAAGTGAAATTGTGATCTTTATCGCTGACATTTGAACGGAGCATCGTTTATTAATCCTGTGGCGTTTTTACCTCCAGCTCTCATCAGATGGTTAAAATCTTTTAACTGAACATTTAATCCTGCCCTAGACACAGGCTGTCCTGTGACATGAGAGCTTGTTTGGTGTATCACTGAACAGCATCCAAACGCAGAGAGATGCACAGTTCATGACGTGGATAATAATTCCAGGGACCTTCAGATAGTAACACTGACACGCAGAGGACTGACTGTAGGGGCTCATACGAGTTAAAAAAGTCCGTGTTTCATTCAGCAGAACTGCCTGGAACTCTGATCAGGCTCCAGATTATATGCTGTGAGCGATAATTCTCCGCTATGAACCACTCTCTCCTCACTGGGCTCTGTATGGTTAAAGTAGCTACAGATCCCAGGTCAGGTCAAATAACTCCAATGTCAGATCAGATATCGTAAAAATCTGTTGCTATTTTACAGCCTAAAAACAACACTAATATATACTGAGTCATCAAGACGTATAAATTCATCAGCGGTGGATGCTGTGATGTCGTCGGCATGTGACGTATCCGTGCCCAGGCCTGGATGCGTTGAGCAGTGTGAGTGCAGGCCAAAGGGGGGGGGGGGGTGAAATGGGCTTCAGCATGGTTAGAATACGGCACGGTACGGATGGCCTAGTGTGAGTGCACCCTTAGCTTTAGAAGTGATACCAGCAAGTTTACAAAGCTACAGAGTTTACAGCTGCTTCTCTGACCACAGCTTGCTTCTTTGGATCATCATGGACTTAAACCAAGTCCCACTGAAGAAGGTTGTTAAAGCCGGTGTTACCAGAACGGTGCAGCGCCGGTCTCCAGACGAACGGAGTCGGTCCAGTGCAGCATGCAGAGTGTATTAAAGCTCCAGCCAGGCTAAGAGGGACCCTGTACACAGTGAACACACTTATAAAGCTGCTGTTATTACATAAGACCTGGATGCTGATGCTGATGGTCAACTTTAAAACAAACAGGTTAGAAATTAAATGTCAAACAAAAATAAATTAAATTGCGCTGCTTATGGCGGTGATGACATCATGTTTATAATGAATGTGTTGTTTACCTAAAAACACGAGGCGATCCTCTACCTCGTTTTCCACCACGACAGCGGGTTATTGTCGGTTGGCAGCGTGGTTTTACTCTCGTACGTCAGCATCTCTGGATGTAGCGAAGCCTCACTCGCCAAATCACCGCCAGTGTGTGCACCACCTTGGCGATAAACATCCCCGATGGCGGCGATTGGCGCCTCTGTGTCTTGATGTGTAAACTTTATTGTTCATATCATGTGATGTAACATTTGGTTCCTACACCTACATATGGGTGAAGTAGAGGCCAAGGAGAGAGGGGAGAGACTGGAGAACGACTAAAAACAGCAAAAATATTTAAAAACACGCTCGAATAGCAACTTCAGCTTTCAAATATTAATATGTTTTTAATTATTCAAATTATATTCAAACCACAAAATTCATTCCAACAGCCTTATTTACCACCTATCTAATATTTATACTGCATAAGTGTGCAGAGTGGGTTCACACTGAGAAGTAGACTAAAACTACTGGTACAGTTAGCATGCTAACTAAAGTTAGCATCTTCTAGCTAAGATGAAGTTTTCCTGAAATATAATATAATATAATTACTAATTTGATATTTCATGTGATATTAACAGCTGATATTTTTGTTGTAAATTTCAGAAAACATGTGCTGATACCAACATAAAGTACCAATTTACTGTGTAAGTGTCAAACTACTGAACATTTTCACAACCTCTCTGCAGCTAGAGTTCTCACCCGCACTAGACCCTGGCAACACATCACTCCGACCCTCATCCACCTCCACTGGCTCCCTATCAAGTCCCGTATCAACTACAAAGTCCTCCTCCTCACATACAAATCTCTCCATGCTCTGGCTCCCCAGTACCTTTCTGATTTCCTCCATCCATACACACCATCCCACAACCTTTGATCTTCAGACACCGGCCTACTTTCCATGCCCAAAACCAAACTCTGAACCTATGGAGACAGAGCCTTCAGTGCTGCAGCTCCCACCCTCTGGAACACTCTTCCTGCAGACATTCGTAGCGCTCCATCTCTGGACATTTTCAAAAAACGTCTCAAGCACCACCTGTTCACCACAGCCTACAGTCTTCACTAAACCAGCCCTTACACTCATCCTACCCTCACATAGTTTGTCCATGTCTATGTGTTCCTGTAAAGCGTCCTTGGGTTTCTTGAAAGGCGCTATATAAATTCAAGATATTATTATTATTATTATTATTATTATTATTATTATTTTAACCTTAGAATTATGTATGGTGAAAATATCCAAATTGACTTTGTAAATATTTTATTGATCCATTTGTTTACTTTTGATTTGTCAATAAAGCCTCTTAACCTGAACTGAAATACGCTGATAGACAGCTGTGATCTGGGTTTTTAGTCAGTGTCATACCACTAAACTTAAACACTGAATACAGAATGATAAAACAGGGCTTAGTTTCCAGGGAATCCTAAATTTAATTTGATCTAACTTTGTATATTTTGTACTGTGGTTCAAATAAAGTCTACTGTCCTGTCCAGAATCTAGAATGGAGTGGAAGAAGCAGGATGGATGGACCCTCCAACCAGCAGCAGTTCATACAGCCAGAGCTGAGGACGCCTGGAGCGCATGAACCTCTCCACCTCAGACCACGAAGGCCTTGTACAGTAAGAAAAACCCAGAGTTGTTTCAATCTACAGCTTTTAAAATACACTGTGAGACACATGATGATACTAAAACAGCTTTGGTTCTGCAAATGAAAGAATCTGTGAGTGATGATGACAGAAATAAGGAGATCCTTTCAGTTTAAGTAAAGTTACCTTGGAATATTGTTTTTGTATTTCCAGGTTTGACATCAGGCCCAGACTCAGGTAGATTATTTATGCACTCTTGTGTTCTTGTTGACTGTATACAGGTGCTGGGCCCCCCTGCTATACAGTTACTGGGACCAGACCCTACTGCTCTTCAGAGTACAGGCCTGGTTTCTTTAAGTCTTACTCAGCTTCATCTCACAGCACATTTGGGTATGTGGAACCGCGTCTACTCAGTTTCACAGGCACCTGAGATATGTCTTTGTCTGTGTTGTTGCAGCTCTAATGATCAACCGAAACCTGACCAAAAAGTCTTACCAGGGTGTTAGATAAACAGAGCTTAGGTCCAGCTGATGCATGGGGCTGCATGGTGGCACAGGGGTTAGCACTGTGGATTTACAGACAAAAGGTTCCTGGTTCACTTCCTGGTCAGGGTCTCTGCATGTGTGGGTTCTCTCTGGGTCCTGTGGGGTCCTGTCAGCATAATAAAGCATGGCATCAGAGTTAGCAGGCACTGATTTCCTCCTACAACACTTTAACCAAAAATCAAACAACACCTTTGCAATAGATTAAACAATATATAGTTTAAAACAATGTGAAAGACAATGACACATTTAAAAAATATTCTTGTTTTAACTCATCAGTTATATTTTTTTGTTAAGAATCTGATGGATTTGGCATATAAGTTATTAAATGCAGTCTAAAATTTCAAACTAATGCTGTTAAGCAATAGAAAAAAGAATCAAATTAACAAAATCACTACGCTGTGGTTAATCATGATTAATCCATCCATCTATTTAGTTTCTACACCACTTATCCTATCGGGGGTCCCACAGGGTCGTCTATCCCAGCTGTCACTGGGCGAGGGGAGGGGTACATCCTGGACTGGTCACCAGTCAATCACAGGGCTAACAAAAACAACCAGGGACTCTCACACTCACACCTACGGCCAATTTAGAGTCACCACTTAACCTAACACACACGTCTTTGGTGACAGAAGGGATTCAGGGAATCTGGAGGGACCCCACTCATGGGGAGAACATGGAAACTCCACACAGAAAGGACCTGACCAGGAACCATCTCGCTGAGGCAAGAGCGCCAACCACTGCGCCGCCGTGCAGCCGTCATGATTCATCATCCATTTCTAACACTACAACCGAGCTGCATTTTCATTTGAGATGAAATAAGTACAAGTATGGTGTCTGAATACAGAAATATTAAACTAGAGTTTGTAAACTCTACTGAATGTCTTAACTCACTGAGCAATAACATTTCTAAACGATCAGCCCTGCTGCTGAGAGAATGGCTGAGCTATGTCTGCTGACTGGTATCCAGTGGTCTCCTGCTGCTGGGATAAATGTAGCCTGGGCCAGCTGCTCCACTTTTCACTGCCAAACAGATCATGGATTCTTGTGACCATAGTTCTCCTAGTAGGTGTTGTGGAGGAGGGGTCACCGGAGGAGACCTGGATGTCTTGAAGCCCCTCATCTTCATCGATGTTGATGTCTGCAGTCTTTAGGGACCCATGTAGCAATGGCAGTTAGCTTGGCCACTGTTTTGTTGACAAATCTGACAACCACGGCTTGATCCTGTGTCGTCGTCAGCATCTATGTTAGCATCAGTTTTTTTTTTTTTTGTTTTTCTAAAATTCCTTTTAGCAGCTTTTTAACAAGAAATTTGCTGGAGTCTCTGCTCACTCATCACTGCAGGCTGCATTTGACTCACCTTTCACCTCATCACCTCCGGACAGGTAAACATCTGTGCTGGAGGACTGCAGGAGGAAGTTGTAGTCAAACTTGGTCACGTGATTATGCTGGATTATGTTTTTTAATGTGTTAAGGTTTCCACGTTAATCACATGTGTCAGCGTGCTAATGTTAACAGCCCTGGTTCCAAAACAGGAAGTAGAATGGAGGGACATGGTCGCCGTGCTGCAGTGTTAATACTCTGATACAATCTGTGCTCGACTATGAAAGCTCAATCTATGTCATCACCTGTCATGGTGGCCTCCAGGACAACATACGTTCAGTTACAACTGAAAAATGTCATCAATCAATCAATCAATCAATCAATCAATTCCTTTTTTGGTCCCCCTGGGGGGGAAATTGCCTTTCAGTTACCTGGGGGATGTAGGATTTCTCTGGCTTTAAAAACTAAACTGCACTAGGACCTTTTTGTGTGAAAATTCTACATGTTGTACCTTTAATGCACGTGTGCAGACTCAAACTCAATCCAAAGTTTCTTCAGCTCTTAGTGATGACTGAGGTGAACCAGCTGGCGCTTTTATCATGTTTCTGATGGTGCTGAACAGGAAAGGACTCATGTTTCTCCTGATGTATGCACATTTCCTCGCAGCTCATCCTCCTGTAACCCTCTACATCTCCTCATGCATGAGACTCAGTGAGAGGCTAGAGAAAAACTTGGATGCTATTTTAGAAAATTGAGATGTTTGCTGGAAATCAGAGCCCAGCCATATTGCACTGTTTCATTCATGTGACTACAGAACTGCTCCTCTCTGAAGCGCAGGGGACACAGTTTACCAGCAGATGGGGCAATTTCCATTTGATCCATGCAGTGGAGAAGAACTGTGATTATGACAGAACTGCTTCTGTTTTCATGTGATATTTTCTGATAACTAACAATGTCAGAACATTCTCAGACTATTCTCTTCACTCCTTTAGGACAAAGCTGCATGTCAGCACAAACACCTCCAAGGCTGCCTGTTCCTCTAAGACATGGTGGGTTAAAGACTGAAGTCTGTCTCATAATTTATCATCTATTTCATGTAAATACATCAGTGGGCAACGTGAGCTACGCCACCTATCACTGTAAGCCAATCAGAGAACAGCTCTACCTTTAAAATAAACACTGACTAAATGCACACAGAGTTAGTAGTTTAAGCAAAAGTAAAACACTCACAAAAACTTTAAAAGTGTTAGAAAAAAGCAAACTTTTTCATCCTGTTCTTTGATTTTATCCACAGCATGTCATTTAGACAGAAGAAGGTCCAGGACCAGCAGGAGGAGATCCAGGAGGTGAAGCAGCTGGATGACTGGAGGCCGGCTGAGGACATCTTTAAAACAGTGCTGCAGGATTTAAGCAGCAAGGCCATCTGATCAGAGGTCATTATTATTAACCCAAACACTGTAATAAATGCACGTGACCAGATGAAATCAAGTTTATTCAACGAATGTTAATGTTGGGGTATCCCATGAACATCTGGTAAACATTTCATTGATGTGGTTTTTGGAAGTCCATCCCTTTCCTGGACCCTAACATCTGAAATGTGGAGTACAAGTCCATCCATTAAACTCAGGCAGATCAGTCTGTCCCTGATTAGTGCTCAGTGTTTTCAAAAATCCCTGGACCGCTACGGACATGGGTGTCTCAGTGTGAAGGTGTGTGTCTCTTCTGACCTCATGTTCCCATTCTACTGACTGGGGGGGTAAAAGGGAGAGCTTTCTGGGGCTGAGCCAAACTGAGGACCCATGAGGGTCACCAAAATCATGTCCCATTGTAAAGTTAAGCTGGGATATCCATATTTTATATTCAGCCTGAATAATTACCACTCTTATCAAAGCAATAAATATCTTTTTTATTCATCTGTGCTGTAGTTTACAGCCATCTTCAAAATGTAAACCCACTGGGTTAAAAACAGATTTAAAATGGGTTAAAAAAGGGCAAAAAAAAAAAAAAAAAGGTTGTGGAAAAGGTGGTAAAATGGGATTTTAAAAGTAGCAGGAATATGTTACAAGTGTCAAAAATTATATAGAAATAGCAAAAAATAAACAACAAATGGCATAAATGGATTAAAATAGTGAAAAAGGTCACTGATAGTGGTAAAGAGGATAAAAACATGGCAGAAATGGGTTTAAAGTGGCAAAAATGTGTGGAAGATTTTGTAAAATGGGATTTAAAAGTTGTTTAAACTGGCAAATATGGGTTGATGCAGAAAAATAGGCAGACATTTGCAGAATTGGGTTAAACTGGCAAAACGGGCATAACGTGAAATGTGGTCAAAATGGCCAAAAAATGATGTAAAAGTGGTAAAAAAGTGGCAATAATGGGTCATCAGAGGCAACAAGAGGCAGAAAGTTGCAAGCATTGGTTTAGAAGTGGCAAAAACAGGCAAGAAAAAGGGGTAGAAAATAATTAGATTGACAAAAAAAGGGTTTAAATTTGCAAAAATGGATTAAAATTTGGCAAAAAATTGGTAAAAAGTGGCAAATAAAAATGCCAAAATTGGTTGGTGGATAAAATAGAGGCCCAATTAGAGACTGTCATCATTAAAACCACGTAACAGTTTGACACCTTTCAGCTCCAAAAACAGGGAGTGTTATTCAGGATGCTAGCACCAAAACTGCTGATAAAACAGTCCTGCACTGATACATCAGTAAATCACAGCTGGGCAGGGACGTTCTCTGGGTTTATCAGGGCCAGCAGACTCTGTGCAGACTTTCTTTTTACAGCTTTCTGGGTTACTTTGATTTCAGCTTAAACTTTACCAAATTACCATTTTTTTATTTTACATTTAGCTGATTTCATGCATGTATTTTCAGAAAAAGAGGTTAAATATACAGTTTGAAATCATTTAAAAAGTATTTGTTGTTTTAAATGTTTGTTTTTAAGGCATCTGGCAACCCCCTAGGGGGTCCCGACCCCCGCATTGAGAACCTCCAGTCTGTGCAGGCAGTGATGGTTGTGAATACTATTACAGAACAAACCTGAGACACAGCAGGCCTCAATGTTAGAATTACTGTTAGTCTACCAAACTGCATGAGCGCAGTGCTTATTCAGGATCGTTCCAATAACGCTGGTCTAAGTCAGATCAATACAATTAAAGTCTGCCTTTGATAAGATCTGATTACAGCCATAGTTACAGCAGAGCCACCAGTGCTGATTGTTTCTGCGATCTCCACTGATCAATGTTGTGATAATGATTTAATCAATAAGCCCCAATGTCCCCGAGCCAGCCAAACTAAACTGAATCCCTGCTCCAGTCTGGGACTCGCTGCTGCCGTCAGCATTTCTGGCTTCATCCTCTGCTGTGGTTGAATATCACATGGATGTGAGTACGCCTTTAAAGCCGCTAAACTTCAGTTCTTCAGTGTACAATCAAAGCGTTTCATCAAAAGTATATTTTTCTTTATGGTCTAACGATTAATCTGTAAATGTGCTCATTCTGAACGTGTGCCTGTATCCGGGCAGATTTAGAGACACTCCTTGTGTTAGGGTCTATACATACATTTATTTATGCATCCACAGCCACTGTGGGGTTGCAGGTAAATGGTCGTTAATAAAGAGTTAGCATGCAGAGCCAATCTTTCTAGCGGGAGGTAAGGCTCAGTTAGATTATATAGAAACAATTTTCCAAACCCGCCCATGACTGTTGTTCCACAAAAACAACTGCAACCACCAATCACAGCCTCTCTGGCTCCACATAAGGACCAGATGAAGCTCGTCTCTGTGTTGAAATGATATGCAGATTATACAGTGTAGAGTAAAACAGCAGAGCAAATGAAGCGCCTCTTGAAAAATGATTCTGCAGGGGTTCAATAACAGGGAAATTGCAAATGCAGTCATGCAGAACTGCATTTTACCAAATTGCTGACAATGCAGAAACAATTTTCATTTTCTCCTCAGTGAGGATAGAGAACTGGGAGGATGCTTTTCTGTATCAGAGCTTACCACCCACATACAATAAATCTTAATAGAAACAAACTCGCTCTACAGTCGCTGCATGCTGGTGTGATTAGTGGACGACTGCTGCCTGCTGATTTCTGAATTCTGCATGTTTTCATCTACACAGACTCAGAATGACACGTTTGTTTATAGCAGTGGTTCTCAACCTTGAGGTTGGGACCCCCTTGGGGGTCGTGAGATGGTGAGATTGGGTCTTCAGATGCTCAACAAAAACTAAGAATGTTTATCAAATAAGACTGTTGCCACTTTACACCAATTTTGCCAAATTTAACCCTTTTCATCGTTTTTCCCACCAATTATAACACATTTTTGCCATTTTTGTCAATTTTCAACCCTCTCCACCACTTTTTTTCTGCTTGTTTTTGCCACTTCTAAACCAACTCTTGCCCCTAAAGCCCAATGCTGCCTTTGTTTACCCATTATTCTCACTTTTAACCTAATTTAACCACTTTTTACACCCAGTTTTTCCCATTTTAACCACATTTCACTATTTCATATGCACATTTTTGTTAGTCTAACCAATTTCTGCCAATATCTCAATATTTTCTTTGTCAGTTAATCCCAATTGACCAGTTTATATAAACTTTTCATCCCATTTCACCAAGTTTTCCAACCATCTTTGCCAGTTCAAAGCCATTTCAAAAGTATTTCTGCCATTTTTGCCTCTTTAACCTATAGTTGCCATTTTTATCTAATTTTTGCCACTTCTTACCTATTTCTGCTACCTTTAAAATCCAATTTCACCACAATTCCAACCAAAAAATCTTTAACCTGACTGCCTCTTTCTCTGCCTTATTCGTGAGTTTTAACATGTTTGATATTGAAACTGTTATCATTTCATGTCGAAGAACACCTCTGATGAAGCTCTGCCTTCTCAATCACACACTCCCATGCTGAGTCACACAAGAGGAGAATATGACAGGAATATTCACTGATTTACACATGAAGGCAGAGCCACAGAGACGTGGTAGGAGTCTGCACACAGATCCACAGATCCTACATGGATATAATGTGAAGAGGAATGAATGTTTCACCTGAAATGTTTCAAGACTTCGTCTCCTGTAGTGTGAGTGTGTTGAAGCTCAGTCACTGCTGAGCGTTCATCTGCGTATCACTTTGAGCGTGCTGCACGCCACACATGCTCATATGGGTTCACTGCTGAGCAGACCGATGGGATGCAAATAAGACTATGTTGGAGCGCAATGGTCTATGTAACTGATGGGAAACACTGCGTAAAAACTTAGGCATTTTTGTCTTCATCCAGTGAACTCCCTGAAACCCCCCCCCTTGAGTAAGTCTGTTTCAGACTGGCTGGTGTTTCGCTGCTTGCATGTGCCACAGCGGTCTGCTCTGGCTCCTATCGGTGCGGCTTTCACACTTGGTGCATGTTAGCCGCATTTTCCTGCTGTCGAAGCCCTGTTATTCTTCTTTAGTTTCACCTCAGTAAACTGCTATACAAGCAGCTTGATTAGTGTAGAGTGAAAGTGCATCAGGAATGATTTAAAATAAAAGCATACTGTACAAACAAAAGGAGTTTCTCTAAAAGATAAACATCTAACACTTTTTATTTGAAAAGCACAAAGAGAAGGGCTGTGTTAATCTTGACCCTGTATAGAAGGTCTGAATTATGGACGGATGGACGGACAGAAGGACGGATGGATGGATGGATGGATGGATGGATGGACAGATGGACGGATGGATGGATGGCAGATGGATGGATGGATGGATGGATGGATGGATGGATGGATGGATGGACAGATGGATGGATGGATGGATGGATGGATGGATGGATGGACAGATGGACGGATGGATGGATGGATGGATGGATGGATGGACAGATGGACGGATGGATGGATGGATGGATGGATGGACGGATGGACAGACGCACGGATGGATGGATGGCAGATGGATGGATGGATGGATGGATGGATGGATGGATGGACGGATGGACGGATGGATGGATGGACGGATGGATGGATGGACAGACGCACGGATGGATGGATGGCAGATGGATGGATGGCAGATGGATGGATGGATGAATGGATGGATGCAGGAGGATAAATGGATGGATGGATGGATGGACAGATGATGGATGGATGATAGTTGGAATGATAATTTAGTCTTTACACAAACACAGCAATAACATTTACATATCATTTTTAATGAAAACACTCCAGGTCGGGCTGCTTTTGCTCTTTCTGTTTGTATTTTTTGTTTTCAGAGGTAGATGTCTGTTTCTGAGTGTTTTATGTGTCTGTATTTTTTATTTGGTTTATTTCTCTTCATGCTAATGTCCTATTTATCTAGTTAACTAACTTGATAACAGATTGTTGCATTCATAGATACTCACACAAACATGTATATGAACACTGACATCATTACAGGAAATACAGAAAGGTTGGACTGAACTGCTTTAAATCGAGCAGTCATTACCAAAGAGGATATTTTCTTAAGACTAAAAAAATCTCTGTATCACAGTCTTCACATTTGCATATTTAGAATGTGCCCAGCCAGCTTCTGACTCATGAGTAGCCTCACTGCTTCATCCTCCTGCCTCCCAGGTGTAGTTTACAGCTCCACCACTAGATGGCAGTCTTTAATTTTCTTTTTTAAACTCTTCATGGCTTTGTCACAACATTTTGTCCTCTCAGCATCAGCTGTCACCAGCAGGATTTTCATGTCTCCAGAAAAAGGATGTATGCTTGCATTGGTTCTGATGTGTCCACAGCTCAGCAGCCCACACAGGATACCTGCTGTATGTTGGAGATGAATCACCGATCGATACGCCGCTGTCTGAAGCAGCAGCTCTCTCTGTAGCTGGCTCTTACTGCTCCTACTAAACTGATGCCAGATGGTTCCCCACACCGCTGCAGGCAAAACTGTGCAGAGAGTGACCTTTGACACTCAACAGGATTTTTGTTTTTCTCTCTGTTTATTTATATTTAGCTTTCATGGGACAGAAAAATGTCTGTCAGGCTGCATCATTCAGTATTTCACCAGAGGAAAAGCTTTCTATGGAAATCAAAGACCCTCTGTGGGACGCATGTTAAGGCAGTCATATTTACTTTAACAGGATTCAAAACACTTCCTCACATAGGGGCAATGTTTGTAGTGTGCTGTGAGAAATTAAGGCCTCAGTGAGGTTCCCTCTAGCGTTCTGTCCTTTTATTCACATGCAAAAGCCATCCTTGCATAAGCTTCAGTTAGTTTTTTTTTTCACTAGCCAAAAAATGTTAATTTGCTTGCATTTGTTCATTTCCATGCAGCTGAAATTCTTACCAGCACACTCAAACATAGTTCAGCATAGTTAACTTCAGAGAATTAAAGCTCCTGTGAAGTGAAATCCAAAGTTAGTGTCTGAACACTCCAGAAATGTTGGAATATGGTTGCTGTAAACATGTGAAAACACTGAGGTCTACATGGGACTGGATTCTGGATTTAGACTGTTAGAAAGTTTTTCTCCTCTTTCCTGGTTGGGTTTAATGTGGGCGGGGCCAATATGTGGACTCATGATATCACCAGAATGACCCCGCCCCTCTAACACTCCAATCTAAAACCACAGAGCAGTTCATCTCAGTCCAGTCTGTTGTTAGCTGATGTCTCGGCCTTTATTGAAAGTTAACAGTTAAATGCTGTTTTTTTCTTCATTGTGAGCTAAATTTACCAAATCTATCAGCCACAGTGGCCCAGGGATCACTGAAAGCATGCCTGTCAAACTTAACCACAGCCGGGGCCAAATTCTGAATTTCCGTCCAAAATGAGGACTGAACAAGGCCAACATTTAACCATAAACTGTCAACCTCATTTTCACCAGCAGTGAATTATGGGAGAAAAAAATCCCAGCACTGATGATAAAGGATTTTGAGATTTTAAACAGTCAAAGTGGTAAGTTAAGTCAAAATCATGTTTTTAAAAGGCAAATATACAAGAAAGAATGTTTAAATCATATTTTTTTAATAGCCAAAACATGAGATAAAAATGTGAAATCATAAGTTTTAAAGTCAACATTTGAGATAAACTTCCAAATCATCAGCTAAAAATATCACAAGCAGAGAAAAAAAATAAAATGTTGAGTTTCACAGGTTAAAATATTACTTAAAATTTAAAATTGAGGATAAAAAAGGCCAAATTATGAGATAGAAGTAAAAGTACAGAGCTAAAAAGGTCAAAACTTGAAAAAAATAAACAAAAATCAAAATTGTGAATCCAAAGGTCAAAATAATACTTAAAAATTCAAGACTGAGGATCTAAAAAGAGAAAAACAAGACATAAAGTCAAAAATATGAATTGAAAAGGTCAAAATATGAAATAAAAAGTCAAAACCATAACTTTGCCTGATAACTGTGAGATGCAAAATCAAGTATATGAAATGAAAACGCAAATTTTTTCCCCACATTCCTGAGTTTTTATCTATTTATTTTAACTTTGTCTTATTTTTATGAAAGAACAAGGATATTTTAAATCATCAGGGTTATGTTTACATGTTCAAAATGGAGGAAATCAGCAGATCATTGGGCCAGTTATAATAAAAATATGATATGACCTGGCGGGCCCGGTACAACTATACCACGGGCCGGATTTGGCCCCTGAGCCTTGAGTTTGACACCCCTGATTTAAAGCATCAGAACAGAGATTTGAGACAAAAAACAGACTTTGTCTCTTCTTCTAAAGTCAACAAAAGGTCAAAGGTCAGGATAATAGTGTGAGAGCTTTCCTCCAATCAGATTGGAGCATTTTTTTAAATTAAAGTGGATGGTATTTCTACTGTGTGGGCGTGGCTTCAGCTCATTGAACAGACACCCCCACACCGTCCTGGAGCAGATTTTACTGCCTCATTTTCATGATTTTGAAGCTTAATTTTATATATTTGACTGAAATTTGTCCTGGGGGTTCATAGTGACCTGTCAGTGAACCTAAACACAGAATCATTTTCACTTTACAGGGTCTTTAAATATTAAAGTTGATCAACAATAGTTTTTCAGGGCTGACATCAGTACTGAGTATTAGTAGTGCATGTAACCGATAATAGAAGCAGTATGCGTGTGTTATGACAAAATCTGCTTAATGTTGCAAAAGTAGAACTGCAAAAGTTGAAGAATTAGAACCTTGCAAAGTAGATGGATACGCCTGTTTCCTTGGTTTTCACTGGTGAATCCATCTTGCAAAACCCCCATCTGAACCGTTTGGGCCCGGTTAGAAAGTGACAGGACCAACCAGCAACGAGTGGCAGTACTTTCAGGTGCAGCAGAATCGAGGCGTAAACAAGCAGCAGCGAGAGCTGAGTTGTTTACTTTTCAAAAAGTCGAGCACTGACATGTCTATAGTCACCATGTTCTGCGTAATTCGTCAGAACTGATAGGTGCTACATCATGTGTTTTGTTGCTCTGTAGAGATGCGACAGACAGAACATTCACCCAATCACCCTCCGAGTTTTTTTCAGAGCCTCTGCCTTTTCTCAGACATTTCCTATTGAAGCTTTCCCAGATGGATGTGTGAAACAAATATATCTGGCGTGTCAGGTTAGAAAAATTAAAGAAAATGAACAGTTTAGGACGAGCTCTGTCAACATGAGAAACAGCACAGAATAACACTGTAGCAGCAGGAAACAGGAAGTGATGCAGTACAGAATAACACTGTAGCAGCAGGAAACAGGAAGTGATGCAGTACAGAATAACACTGTAGCAGCAGGAAACAGGAAGTGATGCAGCACACCTCCTGTGTCTGTGCAGCCAGCCCTCTGTGCTGATTGGCTGGTAGCTGTGTGACATCAGGCCTGTTGGATAGTGCTGTGGACAGGAAATGAGGTGAGACTGTAGGGAGTGAAAACTGACGGGGAAGATACACCTTGCAGTGAAGCCAAAGATGCACACCTGTGATTTCACTGAATCTCTGGAAACTTAAAAGCACATGCCGATGACTGGCTAAATGCAAAACGCATCAATACTCGGCGGCCAGACCAAACAGACCAAAAACTAGACGTGAAAAATCACACATCTACAGTTACAGTGTTCATAGAAAGAATTACACTGGTGATAACATGTACCAATAATGCATATGGTTGGAGGCACCACTGCGATTTACTCTAGCCTTTAAAACGTGAGGGAAACACACAGTCCCCTTATGGAGAACAACCATCCTTGACTGTGACACACTACTACAAAGATTACTGAAGGACTTTAGATCACATGTGTTTGAAGAGAGAACAGTCACCTGTTCTCCAGACATTACAAGATGAGAGATGGGACTTCCAGGCCACCGTACTTAAATGCTGCTGGATGATGAAAACGTGTGGATTTTGTTGTGAATCATGCACTGATTCAAAATGTCCAGATGTCCTGTTTTTGCTGCATGTAATTTGTGTGTTTGGGTTGTGCAGCTCCTCGGTATCACCTGCAGCATTTCTGTTTGCACACGACGTTACAGACTCTGGAGAACTCGATTAGGGCCCTGGCAGAGAGAACAGTGATGGTTGAAGCACTGCCTGAGCGAGCGAGCTCTGCTGCAAAGTCACAGCATCCCCTCTCACCTGCAGAGAAAACCAGAGAGAAACACGACGCACGACTGGTTGCAGCCATTAAAATCTCTATCACCTCAGTGATATCTGCTATGAGCCCAGACAAACTGGTCAAGTATCCATCTTTTGTTGTTGGCTGGGAGTTTGTGAGCCTTCAGCACTGTATCAGCTAAGAGGAGAGCCTTTTTGAAGTTGCCAGCTAGCATCAGGGCCTTTCTGTGTAGGGCACGGCCTGCTGGATCAGCATTTCTATCAGAGACAAAAGGAGAAAAACTCTGTGTGCAGGTTATGAGGCAGGGGCTTCATGCTTCATTCTGTTCCATTTAAACTTCCTGTTACTTTTTTTCTTCCTAGCCTCTAAAAAGCTACTGGAGACTTGTCTTTGGATAATAAAAAATATTTGAAATTTGTCAGCATCGAAAAAATATTTCATCAGGAACCAATCAAGCCTTCATACTCGCTGCTCATCTCCAATCAAGACACGAGGTGAAAGCAGGCCCAGGCTTCCACTCATCGCCAGATCGTCTGTTTAGCTAGCGTGGAACTCAGCACCTCAGCCGCTTTTTCCTTATTCTAACGTCTCCGTCTTCAAATATCCATCCAAGATTTCTCACAGTTTTGTCAACACCCGTACAACCTTGCTCCTGTCACGTCTGGAAGTCCCTGCATACGCTCCGGTCCATCTCCAGTGTATCCCAGAGGCTCCACTGCAGTCCTCTAAAGATATTCACCAGGTCCATTTTTAGCACCAAACCAAGTCAATCCACAGAGAGCAGGTCAATCCAAACAGGTGGAAAAATGTCCTGTCAACTTCAAAGTCCAACATAGTGCATGCACTGAGAGTAAATCATCACTTATCAACATTGCATCTCATCCTGCGGCACAAGCAACAGGTCACCAGCCGCTAAGATGGTTGCAGAGCGACTACAGCACCACTGACAAAGAACAGTTAACTTTTAAGGTGGAAAACCACAGACTTTTACGTAAAACTCACATCCTTTGGGTAGGGTTAGGGTTATATTGGTCTCAGAGGTCCCTAAAACATGCCTGTGAAGTCTGTTGCTGTAAAAACACTCCAGTTTTGGATGTTTGCATGCCTAAAACCCCCTCTGTTTCAGCCCTGCTTCTGTGTCTGTGGCTTTAAATGTTACCGATCTGTCTGACTCCACCCCTCTCAGGAAATGGATTTGGCTCTACCAATGTTACAATATTACAGTTGCTTTCTCCCTATGGCATAGGACAACCCATGTTCTCGTAGACGTTGTTGTACCGTGTCATATGCTTTACGCTCCTTCATTACAGCCAAGAAGTCGTCGTAGAATGAGAGCGTGGATCCGTTGTACATAAGAGCACCATCTTGACTGGCACGACGAGCCGCCTCCATTGCCCGCTGTCTATCTGTGTGTGTGTGTGAAAATGCAGCAGCAGAGATCTGGGGGGTTATTCTGCTCTTGCCTTGGTGCTAACGAGCGATGCGCCCTCTTTTATATGCCCAGCTTTGGTTTCCATTTGGAGAAAGTGGGGCAACCAAGACTCAAAGAAGTCCACAGGCTGTCCCGTCTCTGTGCCTTCTGCAAGGCCGACCAGCCGAACATTGAGGTGCCTGCTGTAATTCTCAGCCATGCCCATACTCTTGCTTCTCCAGCTTGGTGATCCGTTTCTCCTGTGCTTCAGTTGAATTTTCAGTTGCTGATATCCTAGCCTCTGTTTCATCGATCCTTGTACTAGCCACCTGTATATCCACCGAATTCTTATTAATGGTCTCCACCAGGACTGAGTTTTTCATCAGTTACTTTGGTAATATCGGCGGTCATCAAATTAAGTGCCTTAGTAAGAGCTGGGTCGAGTTCATCGGAGTAGTCAGATTCTGTCTGGTTGTAGCCATCTTGCGAGCGTTCACTCGCCGGACTTGGTGGATCTGTTCTGTCTTTTCCCTTTTGCTTTCTTCCCATTTTCTCAAAAGACTGTGGCCAGAAATTTTCCAGGGACATCACTAAGCGTTCATATCAAACAGGGTTCTCAGGACGCAGATATTTTCAGGATAAATCAATAATTGCAGCCGAGTGGCACAGAGCTCTGTTCCAAACTCTGCGCTCACAGCACCGCCATCAAGTGACCCCCCCCCAAAAAAAGTAACTCTGATGCTGTCTAACGAAGGATCTGACATTTAGCTGGCTAATCACGTGTGGCTAATTGTGTTAGCTAATGCTAGAATAATAACCCTGCCGGCGCCAGCGCTGTGTTTTATATGTCCGGAGTTTTATTACCATAACTCTGTCAAAGTTTGTCCGATTTAAAAAATTCCAATGGTGTTGGAAAGCTGAGAATTGTGGGCATGTGCACATATATGGTTCATTACAGTACTCACAACCGTATGATGTGTAATACACCAGAAGTTTGGAGAGACAGCTACACAGAATCTCAACGCCATAACTCCTCGAAAGTTTGCTCAGTCTAAAAAAGAGCTGACAGAGAGCTGAGAATCTGTGCTTCCTGGCAACATATCATGTGTGGTATATATATTATGGTAATGTCGAACAGCACCGCGAAAACGTCAGCTTTGGCAGAAGACGAGTGAGAAAGGACAGTGAAGGAAGAGAGTAAAAGGAGAGCGAGCGAGAGTGGTGTTTGGTTTTCAAACAATAGCGTTAGATGGTGGCATGTGTGCGTGTCTGTGTTTTATTACACGCATTTATAATGTCAGGAAGACCATCAAGAGCGGTAAAACAGCCGCTACGGTTCATGGAGGTGGACAGTGATTTGGAGGATGCTTCTTCTGAACTGAGGTATGTGAAGAGCATATATAGTTCTCTTTTACACACCCAGAGTCCTAGACTCCAAAAATGACTGCTGATTGTTCTAAACATGTATAGGTTCACATTTCAAATGTCAAATCAAAACTTCATGAACAATAACAACATTTCTTCTCATAAAAGCCATGAAAAACAAATCTGTTTTAGTGTTTTTCTTCTTTTTCAAGGGATGCTCATGAGCCCCATGACCTTGACCTTTGACCTTCAATCAGTTCAAACTCCAACTTAGATGCAAATATGAATAAATTCCCTCCAAGCGTCTGAAGATGTTCACAAGAATGACCAAGACAGTAAGGGATGAACACGAGTCAAAATGACCTTGACCTACGACCTCCAGTAAGGGAAAATGTTTGTGCAAAAGTCGATAAAAATCTGTGAAGTGTTCTTGAGGTTGCCAGCAGTGGTCTGGAGGGCTGAGATGGATAGACAACCTCCCAGCAGCCTCAGGGGAATGAATCATTGTCCCCGTCCTGATGCTTTTATGTGTGTGTATGAGAGCATCTATCACAGTCAGCAGGCTGTGGGGGATGAGGAGTTCCAGCTGTAATATTTTCTTTTTTGTTGTCATTCTGGTGACATTTTCTCTCCTTCCCTCTCTCCCTACATCCACTGCTTTGTCCACACTGTTCACTTTTTAAACTTTGTCCTTCCATGATTTCAGAGGCCTTTCAAACTTCTTAAAATTCAACCAAAGAAAGCAGCAAAGTCAGCATCCTTTACATCAGCGTGTCAAATACAGCCCCGAGAGCCGCTGCTGTTGTTAGAAAGGCAGACAGAACGAGGCCCACTTCAACATAGCTTGAAATTCCTCCAAGAGTTCACCTTGATGTAAATGAGCAGCTAATCAATACACAACATTAAAGCAGTAACAATAGGCTTGGCAAATGGCCCCTTTAAAGGCTCCCAGGGGAATTGGGTTCATTTATTTAAGAGCTCATTTGCTGCTCTTGTGCTCCTCCAGTCTTGTTATAGACTCAAAGTTTATACTGCTTTTCTCCCCCTGCCCATTGTCTCTGTGGCTCTGATTTGTTCAGGCTGCCATCCTTTCTGCAGGCGAGAGCTGCCGGTGCATGTTTGACTTTGACTCACCTTTCTAATTTGACTCACTTCTTTTTGTAAAGTGGTATCAGGGGTGTTTATTCAGCTTTTGAGACTCAGCACTGAGCTAAAGGGTAAAAGGACAGCAGTCTCTCAGGGCCCATTCTACTAATGAAGATGGATGAGTCAATCAGCAGTGACCACGCACACAAACAGAAACACAAGCACTTCCTGTTTTATTGACTGCTAGAAACAAATGCCAGTGTATGATATGTGTGCTCCCTCTGTTTATGATGATGTAATTTGTGCTCATAGATGACTATTTTATCATTTCAGAGACAAGAAAAGAAATTACTGAGTGATTCCAAATGTGGAGACCCAAAGCAATGGCAGGGTTCAGCAGTGCTAAATAAAATAATGAACGCTGATTTGCTCAACTAGAAAAGGTTAATTTTGAGGGTAATTTTGAGAGACAAGGTAAATTTAAACCAGACGACACCTGGACTAAGACAAGAAAGCAAACGGCCTTTAAAAAGTACTGCATTTCTAAACATCATTTAATATGATTTGTGTTTTTCTTGACGAGAAACATGAAAAAAAACTTTCAATGTTAAAGTGAAAAAGGATTTTTACAAAGTAAACAAAAATCTGTGATATAAAATAAGTGACATGCATAAATATTCCCTCCTCTAAAGTGACTGACCTAATCCAACAGCAGTCCAGCACAGCTAGTCTCACTGAGGTCAGCGAAGGTGTCTCACTGATTGTAGTATAAAGACACCTGTATCTGGAAGGTCCAGTCACTGGTTCATCAGTATTCCTGGCTACCATTACACCATGGAGACAAAGGACCACTCAAAGCAGCTCAGAGAAAAGGTAACTGAGAATTCTAAGTCAGAGGATGGAGACAGAAACATCTCCAAGTCTCTGAACATCCCCCAGAGTTCAGTTAAATCCATCATGAAGAAATGAAGGAATATGTCACATGTGTAAATCTGCCTAGATCAGACCGTCCTCACAAACTGAGTGGACGTGCAAGAAGGAGACTAGTGAGAGAGGACACCAAGACACCTATGACTACTCTGAAGGAGCTCCAAGCTTCAGCAGCTGAGATGGAGAGACTCTGCAGACAACAACTGTTGGCCGGGTTCTTCACCAGTCAGAGCTTTATGGGAGAGTGGCAAAGAGAAAGACACTGTTGAAGAAAACTCAGATTCAATCTGGACTAGAGTTCACCAGAAGGACTGTGGGAGACTCCATGGTCAAGAGGAAGAAAGTTCTTTGGTCTGATGAGACCAGAATGGAGCTTTGAGACCATCAGACAAGACGCCAAACACTGACATCACCACAAACACACCATCAGCATTGTTCTGTGGGGATGCTTCTCAGCAGCATCATGCTGTGGGGATACTTCTCAGCATCATCATGCTGTGGGGATGCTTCTCAGCAGCATCATGCTGTGGGGATACTTCTCAGCAGCATCATGCTGTGGGGATACTTCTCAGCAGCAGCATCATGCTGTGGGGATGCTTCTCAGCAGCATCATGCTGTGGGGATGCTTCTCAGCAGCATCATGCTGTGGGGATGCTTCTCAGCAGCATCATCATGCTGTGGGGATGCTTCTCAGCAGCATCATGCTGTGGGGATACTTCTCAGCATCATCATGCTGTGGGGATGCTTCTCAGCAGCAGCATGCTGTGGGGATGCTTCTCAGCAGCAGCATCATGCTGTGGGGATGCTTCTCAGCAGCATCATGCTGTGGGGATGCTTCTCAGCAGCCAGCCCTGGAAGGCTTGTAAAGGTAGAGGGTAAACTGAATGCCTAGGCCTAATTTAGCAAGATCATGATTTTTCATGTGTTGTTCTCTTTGGGTTAATAGAATTGGCATTGGTTTAAATGTATGCTATCTGATGTAGCGTGATTTGGGGCATCTGTCATGTTGTCATTATTAAACTCAAGAGTGCATTTTGATTTTCTGAAAGATGTATTGATTTACCTTTGTGACTTTCTGCCTCCTCGTGCTTAGGATTTTGTTTGTGATCAAAATGTCTGCTTACCCTCGAATCAAGAATTTCTCGCTTTAATCTTAAACAGGGGTACAAAACCACTCTCCTCTCCTTCAGGTAGCTTCTTCTAGTTTTTTTAAACTACCACTCGGATTTTTCCCTGGATGCAACTTTCTCTGCCTGTCCAAACTTTCTCAGTGTGCAGATAAAGTCTCAGAGTAAAACTAAAACTGGAGACAAGGAGGCAGTTTTCAGTACAAAGGCAGGTTTTAATGGACAGTATCAAGAGAAAAATTGAGCCCTAGATCACTAAGTCATGCTAGAAGTGCATTTTTCTTGAGTTCAATTGTCGTGTACCCTTTCACCTCTGTTGGTCAGACCTAAAGGTCAACCATGAAGCCATGTGATGACATTTGTTTCACATCCAACAGTCATTCGATGGGACGAATCTGCAAGAAAGCTTCATTTTGAACATGATGCTTATTTTTTGTCACTAATAGGTCATTTCTAGAGAGCGGTCCGGTTCAGTTCAGTACAGCAGGCATTTTATGTGTTTCCATAAATCAGAGGGTGGAAAGGGTCCCAAAAACCTGACCCACACTGTCCCACTCTTCAGCTCCCTAATCTTATCTATCAGCGTGCGACATGACTGCTCGGCCACGCTGCAAAACAAACCATTAAAGGCTGCTCTGTGAGGAGCGGGCGAACTCGGCCTGATACTTGCCTCTACCTTTAGTTTATTATTCTCACGGTACAGTTTTAAACATTTATATTATGTCATATAGACTGTTCTAGACTAGATATATTCACATGTTAACGTACCGTTAAGAATTGAAACGTTTCTGTACACGTTCTCTATCAGCTGAGGATCTGTACTGACCGCGGTTAACATAATTCAGATGGAGTTATTTAAAAAAGCACTTTTAGCTGACATGTTTTTCTGAAAGGCTCCGCCCCCCGCCCCGTGTCATGGAGTGTCTCTGGTGTGTGAAATGATGTTGTATTATAAAAGTTCAGAGTTACACGCCACCATCCTTTAAGACAACTTTCAGCTCTTTTCTTAACAAATCACATGAATCTTATTAGAAGATTTTTTACTTACTTTTTTGTTTTAATGATAAATCCTGGGTGGTACATGAAAGCATCTCTTCTTTTTGAAAGATCTGTAGTTACGTCCTGTTAAACAGCTCTTATTTCCCCTCCTTCTCATCCGTTTGACCTCATTATCAAGCGTTGGAGTCCAAAGGGAGAATAGCCTTAGGCAGCAGAAAGGGCTTTAATGTATAAACCTCAGCTTATCCAAAAATAATGCCTGGTTTTAACCAGGGAACGGAGAGTTGCCCGAGGATATGAGACAACAGCAAAACAGAAAAAAAAGAAATAAATTAATCAACACAACAACTGGCGTGGGCGAGACTATGGCACATAGAGCAGAAGAATTGGAACCACTGAGGAGGAATTATGACAGGGAGAAATCAGCAGTAGATAGATGCTAGCCTGTGACCCAAATGAAGCTTTTTATTAATGAATGAAAACCCCCAAGCCCCTTTACTTTTCCCAGGAGTTGATGGAGACCAGTACCAGGCAAAAAGGATTACGGCTGCTGACAAAGGACAGTTTTCCTCTGATGTGCTCTGATGTGAAGCAGCAACATTTAGTGTCCATGCGTCCACAACAACGCTCAGAGCTGACTAAAGATGAAGCGTATGTTTATTCCTAACACCTCTCCACTCTTTCACTTTGCTGTCGGCCTACTTTTTCTTATCAGTGTTGAATAACAGCTAGAAAACATTAACCTCGCAGAGCAGATGGATACGCCCATTTCCTTGTTTCTCACTGGTGAATCCATCTTCAAAGCTCCCATCTGAACCATTTGGGCCTGGTTAGAAAGTGACAGGACCAATCAGGGACGAGGGGCGGTACTTTCAGGCACAGCAGAGTCGTGGTGTAAACAAGCAGCAGCGAGAGCTGGTGCAGTTATGGAGGAAGAGATTAGCGTGGATGCTGCTAAAGCGCCAGTTTTATCAGAACTTGACCACATTTCTTCATTAAAAGAAGAACAAAGAACAGCAGTGAGTTGTTTTCTCTTCAAAAATGACAGCAGTCGAGTACTGACATGTCTACAGGCGCCATGTTTCGCGTAATTCCAGTAGCTGCGCTCAATAGCAGCTCTGTAGCGGCTACGTCACGTGTTTTGTTGCTCTGATTGGCCCGTAGACAGACAGAACATTCATCCAATCACACTCCAAGTTTTTTTCAAAGCCTCTGCCTTTTCTCAAACATTTCCTATTGAAGCTTTCCCAGATGGATGTGTGAAACACCTTGATTCTTCCTCCACCTTGATTGGGTGTTGATTCTGCGATGTCTGACTAATTCTTCCCCCGTGTCACTATGAAAGCCAAACCATGACACCCATACAGTCAGGACAATCCAACAGAGCTGCAGGCCGGTATGGATAGGTTTAGTTTGTACCAATGAAGCACTCTTAGAGCTGCAGCGTCTCCACATCTGTGGTCGTTTCAGATTAAACCACAGCTGAGCTGAGGCACGGAGGGCCCATGTGGACTGAAGGAGACCGTCTGACAGGGTAAACACAGGTTGTGTGACATCAGGTGCCGTGGGACTACCTCTGCTGCTGTTGCGTGACACAAAGAGACGCACCGCTGAACCCGCTCTGACAGCACATGTTCTATAACATGCTCTGTGCGTGTAATGCTCTGATCCTTTAGCTCTGACCTGCTGCTAGAGGAGCTCTGTGGAGATGTTCAGACCTGGAACAGCTGCTCACTCCACCTCCAGATTTATTATCACCATCAGACTGGTGGGTTGACTTCAGCTGTTGCTCTTAAGCCTTTAAATGACAGTCAGCAGTGGTGTTAGGTTCTCCATATAGAATTAACCCCCTAATTTACTGTTTGACTCCAGTCAGCTCAAAACATGGTTCATGATGAGGACATAGTAGTACAATTATCCTAAAATGGTCTTCTTTTGTAAATTATGTTTATTCAATATATCATTTCATAATAATACAGTTGTAGAACAAGTAGAGTTTTAATCCAATGACAATGCGATAAAAACAAAAACCACCACATAAGGGACAGGATGAAAGAAAGATGCACAAAAAGCTGGGACGCAAAACAGCGATCTAGAAATGATAGAGACGGAGAGAAACCTCACATGTTTGGTATTTTAGACAAAACCACAGCAACTAAATAATGTCTGTCGGTACATTTGGGGCTTCAGAGATGGCCCAGAACCTTGGTTTCCAACCTGGGGTCTGGAACTCCCTTAGGGGGGCGCCAGAGCTCTTGGGGGAGAGGGAGGGGGCACAAGGCTCTGTATGTCCTGAGGTTGTTGCACATATTAACAGAAATATCAGTAAAACACTTAAAAATAATTCATAAAATGGTTCTGGGGTATAATAACTTTTATTTAGGGATACTTTGTTTGGATTTACTCAAAAAAATAATCAAAATTTATGTTAATTTTGGCCACAGAGTATCACTATGTTTCCACATGTCGGCCCTGGAGGGGCTCAAGTTTTCTTAGATACAAGTGGGGGTGGGGGGGTGGGCTCAGAGGAAAAAAGGTTAGGAAACCATGGCCTAAAATATAGAAATGTTAAGACATATGGAATTATTAGTGTTGCAAAAGTATTTGCAAATGTGTACAAAGATCTGCGCACAAATCCACAAATGTGTTTTCAGATCTGCAAATATGTAGACCGATTTGTGATTGTGGACTTGGTTCATTTTGGTTCAGAATCTGCCTCTCAATTTTCTGTCATACTCACGTGACTTTTGCAACACTTGTGCAACACGATTTGTACTAAGATTTCTTCATCTGCCTGTCCATCACTGCCGAAGTAATGTGATTTAGATGTCAACAGTGGTCTGTGCCATTGAGCTCCATACAAAACCGACAATCTTTCCCTTCCCCTGTTATTTATATAAATAGAAATGTTACAGACCACTCCATCGATCTTACTGCAAACATCACCCGGCTCAGACAGCGTCATAATGGGGATTTCTGTTAAATACCACACAATTAACCCCTGTCTTGTAGAGATGGCAATTCAACCACCGCTGTGATACCATTTTGGAGATAAGGAAGTCATTATTTTCTTCACTCTTTCAATGAAAATATGAATAATAACAATAACAGTATAATACGATAACATTTCTCCTTTCACACTGATGTTATATAGAGCCGTTACTAAGTCTTAACTGCTGCCTCAGTCCGTTGTGATGAGAAAGGCAGCCTTGCATGGGAGCCTGTGCTGAGGGCAACAGACCCAGCCTTTACACTTACGGATCCATGTACACGCTTACAGATCCAAGTACACGCTTACAGATCCAAGTACACGCTTATGGATCTTAATACAAATCGTGCACACATCTGTGGATCTTTGTACAAATTTGCAAAACTTTGCACACATTTGCAAATCTTTACACGGATTTGCTGATCTGTATTTGTGCGCAGATCTTTGTACGCATTTGCAAATACTTTTGCAACAATAATAGCTCCATAAAATACCAGTCCTGATATAAACAAACAGAAATGCTAGTGAATCAGATGTGCCACCAGCTGACAAATCTATGATATTCCCCGTAAATGTGTCAAACATTTCAGTAATGTTTTATTAATGCATGTATATGTAGAGATTTTAACTCTTACTTTATTAATGCATGTATATGTAGAGATTTAACACTTTATAAATGCATGTATATGTAGAGATTTAACACTTTATTAATGCATGTATATGTAGAGATTTTAACTCTTACTTTATTAATGCATGTATATGTAGAGATTTAACACTTTATAAATGCATGTATATGTAGAGATTTAACACTTTATTAATGCATGTATATGTAGAGATTTTAACTCTTACTTTATTAATGCATGTATATGTAGAGATTTTAACTCTTACTTTATTAATGCATGTATATGCAGAGATTTTAACTCTTACTTTATAAATGCATGTATATGCAGAGATTTTAACTCTTACTTTATTAATGCATGTATATGCAGAGATTTAACACTTTATTAATGCATGTATATGTAGAGATTTAACACTTTATAAATGCATGTATATGTAGAGATTTAACACTTTATAAATGCATGTATATGCAGAGATTTAACACTTTATTAATGCATGTATATGTAGAGATTTAACACTTTATAAATGCATGTATATGTAGAGATTTTAACTCTTACTTTATTAATGCATGTATATGTAGAGATTTTAACTCTTACTTTATTAATGCATGTATATGTAGAGATTTTAACTCTTACTTTATTAATGCATGTATATGTAGAGATTTTAACTCTTACTTTATTAATGCATGTATATGTAGAGATTTTGACACTTACTTTATTAATGCATGTATATGTAGAGATTTTAACTCTTACTTTATTAATGCATGTATATGTAGAGATTTTAACTCTTACTTTATTAATGCATGTATATGTAGAGATTTAACACTTTATAAATGCATGTATATGTAGAGATTTAACACTTTATTAATGCATGTATATGTAGAGATTTAACACTTTATAAATGCATGTATATGTAGAGATTTAACACTTTATAAATGCATGTATATGTAGAGATTTAACACTTTATTAATGCATGTATATGTAGAGATTTAACACTTTATAAATGCATGTATATGTAGAGATTTAACACTTTATTAATGCATGTATATGTAGAGATTTAACACTTTATAAATGCATGTATATGTAGAGATTTAACACTTTATAAATGCATGTATATGTAGAGATTTAACACTTTATTAATGCATGTATATGTAGAGATTTAACACTTTATAAATGCATGTATATGTAGAGATTTAACACTTTATTAATGCATGTATATGTAGAGATTTAACACTTTATAAATGCATGTATATGTAGAGATTTTAACTCTTACTTTATTAATGCATGTATATGTAGAGATTTAACACTTTATTAATGCATGTATATGTAGAGATTTAACACTTTATAAATGCATGTATATGTAGAGATTTTAACTCTTACTTTATTAATGCTTGTATATGTAGAGATTTAACACTTTATAAATGCATGTATATGTAGAGATTTAACACTTTATAAATGCATGTATATGTAGAGATTTTAACTCTTACTTTATTAATGCATGTATATGTAGAGATTTTAACTCTTACTTTATTAATGCATGTATATGTAGAGATTTAACACTTTATAAATGCATGTATATGTAGAGATTTAACACTTTATTAATGCATGTATATGTAGAGATTTTAACTCTTACTTTATTAATGCATGTATATGTAGAGATTTAACACTTTATAAATGCATGTATATGCAGAGATTTAACACTTTATTAATGCATGTATATGTAGAGATTTTAACTCTTACTTTATTAATGCATGTATATGTAGAGATTTTAACTCTTACTTTATTAATGCATGTATATGTAGAGATTTTAACTCTTACTTTATTAATGCATGTATATGTAGAGATTTTAACTCTTACTTTATTAATGCATGTATATGTAGAGATTTAACACTTTATAAATGCATGTATATGTAGAGATTTAACACTTTATAAATGCATGTATATGTAGAGATTTTAACTCTTACTTTATTAATGCATGTATATGTAGAGATTTTGACACTTACTTTATTAATGCATGTATATGTAGAGATTTTGACACTTACTTTATTAATGCATGTATATGTAGAGATTTTAACTCTTACTTTATTAATGCATGTATATGTAGAGATTTAACACTTTATAAATGCATGTATGTAGAGATTTTGACACTTACTTTATTAATGCATGTATATGTAGAGATTTTAACTCTTACTTTATTAATGCATGTATATGTAGAGATTTTAACTCTTACTTTATTAATGCATGTATATGTAGAGATTTTGACACTTACTTTATTAATGCATGTATATGTAGAGATTTTAACTCTTACTTTATTAATGCATGTATATGTAGAGATTTTAACTCTTACTTTATTAATGCATGTATATGTAGAGATTTTAACTCTTACTTTATTAATGCATGTATATGTAGAGATTTTAACTCTTACTTTATTAATGCATGTATATGTAGAGATTTTGACACTTACTTTATTAATGCATGTATATGTAGAGATTTTAACTCTTACTTTATTAATGCATGTATATGTAGAGATTTTGACACTTACTTTATTAATGCATGTATATGTAGAGATTTTAACTCTTACTTTATTAATGCATGTATATGTAGAGATTTTAACTCTTACTTTATTAATGCATGTATATGTAGAGATTTTAACTCTTACTTTATTAATGCATGTATATGTAGAGATTTTGACACTTACTTTATTAATGCATGTATATGTAGAGATTTTAACTCTTACTTTATTAATGCATGTATATGTAGAGATTTTAACTCTTACTTTATTAATGCATGTATATGTAGAGATTTTAACTCTTACTTTATTAATGCATGTATATGTAGAGATTTTAACTCTTACTTTATTAATGCATGTATATGTAGAGATTTTGACACTTACTTTATTAATGCATGTATATGTAGAGATTTTAACTCTTACTTTATTAATGCATGTATATGTAGAGATTTTAACTCTTACTTTATTAATGCATGTATATGTAGAGATTTTGACACTTACTTTATTAATGCATGTATATGTAGAGATTTTGACACTTACTTTATTAATGCATGTATATGTAGAGATTTTGACACTTACTTTATTAATGCATGTATATGTAGAGATTTTGACACTTACTTTATTAATGCATGTATATGTAGAGATTTTGACACTTACTTTATTAATGCATGTATATGTAGAGATTTTGACACTTACTTTATTAATGCATGTATATGTAGAGATTTTGACACTTACTTTATTAATGCATGTATATGTAGAGATTTTAACTCTTACTTTATTAATGTATGTATATGCAGAGATTTTAACTCTTACTTCTCTCTCCATAAACATTTATTATTAAGGAATTATCAGTCAGACTACATTGAACATAGTGCATACCCCTGGCTCATGAGAGTGAGACAAACACACAGCTGAAGCGTGCACACACGACAGCGCTGAGCCTCCATGGCCAGAGGAGCGTTCATCAGCCTTCCCCATTCTCCTGTCTGCTCCACCTTTCCTTCTCTTTTGACCGTCAAGGTACACAGTTGTAACCTGACACATGCTTCAATAGAAAATGTTTGAGAAAAGGCAGAGGCTTTGAAAAAAACTGGGAGTGTGATTGGATGAACGTTCTGTCACATCTCTACGGGCCAATCAGAGCAACAGAACATGTGACGTAGCCGCCATTGTGCTGCTATCGAGCGCAGCTACTGAGGAATAACACAAATCATGGCAACTGTAGACATGTCAGTACTCGATTTTTATCGTTTTGAAAAGTAAACAACTCACTGCTGTTCTTTGTTCTTCTTTTATTGAAGAAATGTGGTCAAGTTCTGATAAAACTGGCGCTTTAGCAGCATCCACGCTAATCTCTTCCTCCATAACTGCACCAGCTCTTGCTGCTGTTTGTTTACATCACGACTCTGCTGCGCCTGAAAGTACTGCCCCTCGTTGCTGATTGGTCCTGTCACTTTCTAACTGGGCCCAAACGGTTCAGATGGGAGCTTTGCAAGATGGATTTGCCAGTGAAAAACAAGGAAATGGCGTATCCATCTGCTCTGCAAGGTTAACACAGTTGCTGTGTGTGTTGAAAAGTTCACCATATTTGTGACCGAAGCCAGATAAAGTTCCTGCAAGTCTGCATTCCACTGGTTGAGAAAAATGGATACAAAGTCGTTTTCTTCAAAATGATCATTTTTCGTTTTTTCTCATTTTATGCAAGTCTGACATTTAAACTACTCATTCGATGAAAAAAGTAACACAAATGTGATATTTAAAAGCGTTAATTTTGTGTTTTAAAATGCCCTATTCTCACAGTTGCTGCAAGGATATTGAGGGGAGGGGAAAGTGAAACTGCTGGGTGATAATTGGCCACTCAGCCTGCCATTGTTCCCAGTTTCGCCCATTGAGATGGACAATAACAAACACCGCATGGCTCAAACGCCATCCCCCTCGGCACATAACTACAGCTGTTTCTAGTTATCACCTTTATCAACAAGCCTCAAGATGCACCCTGCAGCCAAGAACAGTAAAAGAGACGAAGAAGCAGCAAGAATTATCAACAGACTTCAGACGACTTCAGGATCACTCGACAGTGAAAGTTTGATGAAGGCAGATTTCCTATGGGAATATTTTGATGAGCGTCACCAGTCTGATTCAGAAGCTTGGTTTGGGTGGACTTTATGTAAATGTGGCTCTATTGTTCACGCCCATCTCCCGGCCTGCCTGAAGGTAGGAGAAGTCCTCAAACTTTGAACCTGTTTTTTCTCAGAACAGACAGGAAATAGAAGTTAACATTCATAGAGCATATCTTTGTGAAATATGATCAGATTAAGGTGTATGATGCACCATTTGAAAGCTTGGAATCTATGATTTCATTATGTGTAAAAAACTCAAAAATGACCTCAGACTACTTGCAGGAGTTTTTATCAGCTTTGGTCACATTTTACAGACAGTGATGGGGATTCTGGCTCTTTTCAATGATCCGGATCATTTGGCTCAGTTCAGCAAAAAGAGTCGTCTCTTTCAGCTCCCAGTTGGCTCTTCATTTGAGTACCTGTGTGTCTTCATTTGACCTGCCAATTTTAGGAATATCATAACATATGGCTGATATTTGAGCAGGTATTTTAACCAGCTATATGCTCAGTTTTTAAAATTGCTGAAAATATCATGTAATTATTTTTCTAACTGTGTTGTCTCCCCAAAACACTTTGTGGGTTAGATGTAATCTGCTAATTGGCTGGGCTGTACACCTGAAATGAAACAGTCCTTTATGCATGGTGTGCCTGTGGTAGAGGATAAAACACCCTCCCTACTCATCCATCAATTAACACACGACACACAGACACACACAGCTATACACAAATAAAACAGGTAATAGTAATGATAACATGAAACAGCTCTGAAATGGGATCCAGCTCTTCTTGTTCATGTGAAAGAGCCGGCTCTTTGAACCGACTCGTTCAAAAATGACCCGTCCCTACAGACAGAGGCTGGGACTCTGGAAACTAGCGGAGCACTTGGAACAAACTGTGGATGATGATGAGAGCATTCAGAGACGTCTGAGGCTTCATTTACATTAGATCCATTTTCTGTACTCAAAGGTATGAAACTTTTGTGTAAATGAGTTTTAATGATCATTTTTGTTAAGAAGACTAATGAGGGGTTGATCTAAACACCGACACTTCCTGGGGATTTAGAAGCTGCATCTCCAGATCCTGACTTCAGTCCTCACAGCTTCAGTCTCTAAGCTCACACACCTTAACCCTACTTTGGATGGCGTGTTGGGATGACAGAAATTAATGGCAGTGATCTTTTTTTAGCCACTTTGTCGTCTTCTTCTTTCCATAAAGCATTAATCTCTAAAGTACCGTCAGCAGGAGACAATCGGCACAGCAGGGGAGCAACAACAAAAGATGATACAGAGACAGTGATGGAGCGGAGGAGAGTTATTTTAGAAAACGTCCTGGAGGGATGCATCAATCTTGTCTTTATAGAGTTTGTAAATTAAAGAATAATCGGTATGAAGTTTCTTAAAAGACGGACAGAGATCAGACGAGGAGGGCTCTGAACATTCTGCTCTAATTTTCATATAGCTGACATTCTTCATCTTTAAATGATGGACAAATCCTCTTTATAAATCATTCCTATTATTGCAAAGTAAACATCCCTTTGACAGGATGACTGGAGCACTTACAGAAGCTACCGATAGTCTGCAGAGCTCCAAGAAACCTCCACTATAATCACAGACAGGAAACCTTAACACATTATTACTGCTAGTGTGCCAAAATGACAACATTTATTCACCTAAATATTGGACCTTAGTTTCTAAAATGAATCTAATTCCTATGAATATGTCAACACCGACCCCCCCGAGTTCAACATCAGGACTAACTTTGTTGACAGTCTGGATGTAGGCCTTCATGAAATCTAACTGCACTCTCTGACAGAGAGAGAGATGTCTGCATTTGAAGACAACAACCTCAGTGATTCATCACAACGACATCACTGTCACACTCAGGTAAGGTCAGAGTTCACCATTCAACAATGAGAAAAAGCTTTCATTACATGTTTTTAGACCCGCTCTGCCTTGTTGAGACTGATTTTAGATGACCTACGCCTGTAGCTTCGTAAGGTGACGCTAATGAACCAATGAGGTGCAGCGATTGAGCTGCCACATCCAATCGGTGGCTGAGGGAGGGCCAACAGGAGCAGAGCAAGGAAGTCAAGGACACAGCAGAGAGGAGGAAGGAAGTCTGGAGGCATGGAGAGGAGTGCACTGAGAGTTTGGGGACGCAGGACCCACAGGAGGACAACAGACGGGAGCCCCAGCAGAGCAGACGGCACGAACGCCAGCCAGCAGTAGTGGGGAAAATCCTGTGTGCACACCGTACTGGCAGGCTTTGTATTTCTTTCCTGTTGGGCAGGTGACGGACTGCAGGGAGCATCTGGGATATTCAGAGGAGAAGTGGACCATGGCGGCGAGGCACGAGAACCAACAATGGCCAGCTTGCCCCCTGATTTTAGACAGCAGAGTGCCCCATTTTATTGAGCGACTGTTTTAGCCTCACAACCCCTTGTTCCTCTGACGTTTGATCTTCCATGCTCCCCTTTCAAAAGTCCTTTAACCCCCATATCAATCCCGTTTTCAGCAGATGTTTTAGTGATCTTTAACGACAGTTTAAACCTGTAAAAGCTCTAAAAGGATTTTTCTATCTGTAAATAAATCTCTGTGTTGCTCAAGTCTTTTCGATCACTGACACTGTCCTAGCCCGATTTTAAAGACCGGAGAGTTCCACTAATTTTATCATGATCCCCAAGACTTTCGGGACAGTAATTTGAGGACTGACAAGACAAATTTCTGGAAGTAAAGCTAACATAACATTTCATGAAAAGAACATGATAGCAGCAGTCACACATGGAGGTGGTAGTGGGATGTCTGGGACTGCTGTACTGCTTCAGGACCTGCTATGAGCCCAGGCTGAATGGAAGTTCTTCCTCACAACAGCGTTTATGTTCTGCTGACGTTGAAGGCGGTGCTCTGGCTGAGGTAGTTTAAACTATCTATGTCAACATTACGTCTCATCCTGCAGTGAGAGCAAAGGGTCACCGAGAGGTCAGAGGGTCACAGAGCTACAATGGCACCATAGACAAGGAAAAGTTAACTTTTGAGGACATTTAGCCAAAGAATTTTACATAAAACCACGGATCCATCAAGCCAACTTTAACCTTTTAACATCCTAATGTACTCACCCAGTGGAGGAAGCAATAATACCATGGACGTACACTGAGAACATTCATTCCACCGATTAGTTAAACTGAGTGGAAACATCACATCTGAGACGATATTTAGGTCAGTTTGGACGTAAAGTTTCACTAGGTAGGACCATCCTTATGTCTCTGTGCTGCTACAGTAACACAGCCTAAGTTATAACTGAACTAATATTAACCCTTAGATGCATGAGTAGGGTCAAAAATGACCCCAAGCATTTTCTATGGAAGTTCAAAGGTTAACCCTAGGAACCTTTGATTTTTATCAGCTGTGACTGTCAGGTATACATTTACTGTCCATCCACACATCTAACTCCATAAAACCAGGATTTTCAAAGGTAAAAAAATATCAAAATCAAGGTTTATAATGGTCAAAATATTAGATTACATTTGAAATCATGAGTTTGAAAATGTAAGATACGATTTAAATCCTGAGTCTAATAGGTAAAATATAGGATTAAAAGTGAAAGTAAGGTTTTAAAGGTCAAAATATGACTAAATATTTAAAATCTAGACTCTATAAGCTCAAAATATGACATAAAAACTTAAATTTATGAGTTAAAAAGTCCAAATTTGAGATAAAATTCTAAATCATGAATTGAAAAGGTCAAAATCTGACTTAGTATTTAAAATTGTGAAATTAAAAAGTCAGTATATGAAATAAAAAGCCAAAATCATGAAATTTACGTCCTGAACACAATTCATTTTTTTTCCGCATTCCTGACTTTGTATCTAATTATTTTTTACTTTTTCTACATTTTATGACAAGGATGCTTTAAATAATCCAGGCTAAAGTTTAGGTTTTTACACTGGAGGAAATCTGCAGACCTCATACTGGGCCAGAACTGGACCAGGTCTAGAGTTTGACAGCTCTGTTCTAGAGTGTCAGCCTCTAGTTAATGACATTTATGGACCTTGTTCTGATCAGTGACAAAGATTTAGTGATCAATAACATGCATCATTGGTGGTTCAACAGTCTGAATACCTCTGAACATCTCATCATTTCATCTAGTTTATGAAAATGATTCAATAATGTAGAATCAAACCAAATCTTATTATTATTACTAATCATTCTCCTGTTGATATCATTTTTGGATGTCTACCTTTTTTATCACCTTTCTCAAAGCCGTTTTGAGAAAAAAATGTTAATGAAAGTGATAAATGAACATGTCAAACATGAAATCATTCTTTTGTTGACCAAAATATAATAAAAATAATCATCTTTAACCAAAGTGAAAGAAACTTCTTAAGTTTCCAGCATAAAAGGCATTCATTCTAAGTGGGCTCATTTTTGAGCCCACTCATGGAGGAGTGGAGGTGTTGGTAGGTCATGCATCTAAGGGTTAATGTAGAGTTTAGAGCGGACTTTACACCATCATTGAAGACGGAGCTGCTGGACCACATGCTGTAACTGATGGACCCATGAATTCTGCTCTCCACCCGAAAATCCTGAAGGAGAACTTCCGGCCTTCAGTTCATGACCTCGAGCTGAAGCATCCCTGGGTTAAGGAGCAGGACAGCAACCCAAACACACCAGCAGACCTCCTGGACTAAAAATGACGGTTTGGAAATCATTTAAAAATGGACTTTGTATTTACTCAGGTAATCTCTGCCTAACATTAAAATTCCTTTGAAACATGTCACAAAATGACAAATATGCAATGGAGAAAAATCAATCAGGAGGGGGTATTCATCGGATAGAGACCTCTGTACCAGAGGGGAACAGAAACCCTCCAGGAGGAGATTATGAGGACGATAAATCTGACAAAGAGGAACATGTGTGTCTCATTAAACTTCACGTGAATCTGTCTGGAGGTTTAATGAGACGTTCCCTTCAAACCACCAACATCGACCTGTAGGTGGCGTCTGTGATCCAGACACTGATGCTTTCACAGAGTCAGTCTAAAACGTCTGAGAGAAGAAGTGTCCTGAATAACGACCACCCACTGACATCAACATGTCTCTGTCATCAGCATAGATTTACATCAAATCAAAGAGTTAAGATCGTCTCTTAGTGATTTGTTGTCCCCACACCATAATACTGTAGCTCACAGAAAAAGTTTTCAGGCTGTACTTTACTTTGATGACCTTAGGAAGCGCTGAGTCAGCAGATTTTTTTTTTTTTTTTTTTTTTTGGGATGGAGCTCCAAAGGAAGAAGTTGTTTCTCATCTTTCCTCTGCTTTTTTACTCTCCTCATGTCCACAAAGGGATCCTCAGCTCTCCTCTTTGATCTCTGAGTAACGGTGGGGGAGGAAGCTTGACTCTTCTGAATATTCCTATTCCACTGAAGTTAAAATATTCTCAAAATCCTCCTTAATTCACCCAAACTTGCTCTTCTCCATTAATGAACTAAACTTTCCAGAGAGAGGCATAGCAAAATAACCAGTGAGGAGATGTTTGCTGCAATGAGACACCTCAAACTGACCCCAGCTTGATCTGCAGGAGAGGTTACAGACATATTGAGGCTGCTGTGCAGGCAGAGGCCAAAATCAATAACTAAAATTGCCTTACACTAGACATGCCCAAGGGGAAGATCATTTAACTCTGGTATCATGCATCCATCAAAGCGTCCCTGTCACAGGATATACCGCAGACATGCAGAGAGCGGTCTGTCACTATAGAAGCACGACCACAGGATCACATTACTGCAGAGAGCAGGACGCTGGTGCAGCAGTCCAGATAAAGCGCTGCAGGGCAGTATTATGACCAACCTTTACGTCATCCCTGGGGTAAATAATATTTAGTTTTGACTAGCTTTGGTCGTTGGTCATTGTCATTTCTTCAATGAAACAAAAGCAAAGAGCAAAACTGTGAGGCTTTCTTAGAGGAAAAGTCTTTGCACTTCTCCTGACCGGCCTCTGCATGAGTTTTATCCACCAAAAAGCTCCACTGTTACGGCCTGGTTGAACTCTCGGACTTTCAACATGCTCTGACATCAATGTTAACTTCTGTATATATTGCACAGAACTAATGAAGCTTAGCTGAGCTTATTCATCCTTTCATTCATCAGTAATCACTCACTCACCTGTCCCCCTTTTCCCACTCCTGTTTTTGCTCTAGCAATCAGCTGGTATAGGCGTCTACTCTTAAGCTTTGAGCCAATCCCTTTCAGCCACAGCCCTCAGTCTCTGGAGCAGAGTTTTTGGTCTTTATGGTGTTCCATGTATGCACGGTGTCTACGGTGACATTTCAGTGAGAATAGAGAGGAAAGTGGAGCTACAATCACTGAATAGTCAATCCCCCATATACACAGGAAGTGGACTTAAGCTTGTATCAGAGAACCTACAAGAACCCTGCATGATCAGACAAGTTCATCCTGTGGATAGATATTTGTATCTCTCGTATGTATGTTGAACTAAAAAACTCCCTAAATACCCCACATATCCGCATTTTAAATAAATTTGAGTTCATAAACTCACCAGGAGGCCGCCATGTTTTGGTCCGCGCTGGCGCTGCTAGTGTGACGTCTGTTTGCAGCTGTTGCTGCCATAACATAACCTGACACGCCAGATGGATTTGTTTCACACATCTATCTGGGAAAGCTTCAATAGGAAACGTCTGAGAAAAGGCAGAGGATTTGGAAAAAAAATTCGGAGTGTGATTGGATGAACATTCTGTCCGTCACATCTTTACGGGCCAATCAGAGCAACAAAACAGGTGACATAGCTGCTACTGAGCTGCATTGTGCAGCTACTGAGGAATAAAGCGAATTGTGGCGACTGTAGACATGTCCGTACTTGACTTTAATCGTTTTTGAAAAGAAAAGAACTCACTGCTGTTCTTTGTTCTTCTTTTAACAAAGAAATGTCGCCAAGTTCTGATAAAACTGGCGCTTTAGCAGCATCCACGCTAATGTCTTCCTCCATAACTGCACCAGCTCTTGCTGCTGCTCACAACTCTGCTGCGCCTGAAAGTACTGCCCCCCATCTGCTTTGCAAGGTTAGCCATAACAGCTTTCATACCAGACACGGGTTTGTCTCCCCGCTGTCAAAGCTCCGTCATTCCTCCTACGTTTCCCCTTAATAAAACTCCCTACCAGTGACTGGATCCAGTGTATAGTGGACGCGTGCTTTTCAAAATGAAAGCATTATGTACATACGAACGGAGTTTCTCCAAAGAGTTTTTAAAGTGGACTTTTACTTTGAAAAGCGTAAACCAGAAGTGCTTTTGTTCTGTGTTTACCTGTACCTGAACCATGGAAACAGAAAGCTTCATAAAGAGTCGATGTTTGGAGAACAACTTCATTGAACAGACATATTTTAGCTCGTGGCCTTCCTCTGGTTCATCAGGAAATGGATTTCGAACATATTCTGCAGATGTGGACATAGATATTTACTACAAGGTACATATGGCTCTGTATTTATCATTTTCCTGTCTAAATGGACCGATAACCGCTCGACCATGCTGCAAAGAAAAAAGAGAAGAGACCTGAAATTTTAAAATTCTCCATGTGTGAGACATGCAGCGTCTCAGAGATCATCCCTAACACTGGCTGCCAGTCTGAAACAGGTCACTGCATAGAAACGGCAAGGAGCGCTGCAGGACTGTGACATCACACCACCAGTGCGGACCAAAACATGGCGGCATCCTGTTGAGTTTATAAACTCAAATTTACTCAAAATGCAGATACAGTTGCAAGAAAAAGTATGTGAACCCTTTGAGATTTCTTGGATTTCTGCATAAATTGGTCATCAAATGTGTTCTGATCTTCATCTAAGTCACAACAATAGACAAACAGTCTGCTTAAACTAATACTGCACAAAAATGATATGTTTTCATGTTTTTATTGAACAATCCGTGTAAACATTCACAGTGCAGGGTGGGAAAAGTATGTGAACCCCTAGGCTAATGACTGATTGACCCTCCTTTAGCAGCAATAACCTCAACCAAACATTTACTGTAGTTGCAGATCAGACCTGCACAACGGTCAGGAGGAATTTTGGACCATTCCTCTTTACAAAACTGTTTCAGGTCAGCAGTATTTTTGGGGTGTCTGGTGTGCATCGCTCTCTTGAGGTCATGCCACAGCATCTCAATGGGGCTGAGGTCAGGACTCTGACTGGGCCACTCCAGAAGGCGTATTTTCTTCTGTTGAAGCCATTCTGTTGTTGATTTACTTCTATGCTTTCGTTCATTGTCCTGTTGCATCACTCATCCTCTGTTGAGCTTCAGCTGGTGGACAGATGGTCTTAAGTTTTCCTGTAAAATGTCTTGATGAACTTGGGAATTCATTTTTCCGTCAATGACAGCAATCCGTTCAGGCCCTGAGGCAGCAAAGCAGTCAACACAAATGTTAGCATGTGCCAGAGACTTCTGTAAGTCTTTAGCTGACACTCTAGGAGTCTTCTTCACCTCATTGAGCATTCTGCGCTGTGCTCTTGCAGTCATCTTTACAGGACGACCACGCCTAGGGAGAGTAGCAACAGTGCTGAACCTTCTCCATTTGTAGACAGTCTGTCTTACCGTGGACACATGAACATCAAGGCTTTAGAGATACTTTTGGAACCCTTTCCAGCTTCATACAAGTCAACAATTCTTGATCATAGGTCTTCTGAGAGCTCTTTTGTGCCAGGCATGGTTCACATCAGGCAATGCTTCTTGAGAACAGCAAACTCCAAACTGGTGTGTGTTTATAGGGCAGGGCAGCTTTAACCAACACATCCAATCTCATCACATTGATTGGACTCCAGGTTGGCTGACTCCTGGCTCCAATTAGCTCTTGGAGAAGTCATTAGCCTAGGGGTTCACATACTTTTTCCACCCTGCACTGTGAATGTTTAGATGTTTTGATCAAACATGAAAACATATCATTTTTGTGCAGTATTAGTTTAAACAGACTGTGTTTGTCTATTATTGTGAATTAGATGAAGATCAGAACACATTTTATGACCAATTTATGCAGAAATCCAAGAAATCCCGAAGGCTTTACTTACTTTTTCTTGCAACTGTATCTAGTGAGTTTTTTAGTTCAATATAAATACGAAAAATACAAAAACCCATCCAACAAGATGAACCGGTCTGATCATGCAGGCTCCTTTTAAGAACGTTTGAAGGCCTTCAAAAATAAAATCTTTCTTTTTGCAGGGAAAATAGTCGTAAATGAAAGACATGAGAGTTTTTGGAGCAGGACTGAAGTTTTTATTTAATGTCCAGTTTATGAAATGTCCCTGCTGTGGGATAAAGTCATTTTTTGGCTATAATTGCCCAAATTTTATTTTTTCTTACACATTTTACGCTGTTGCCATTTTATGCTGACAGTTTACAAAGGAATAAATCCCCCGAAGGGGTTTATTCTGCTCGTGTTTCTACGATAATTCTGCATTGATGCAAATAAAAATAATGAATGCATTTATTACAGGTCTTGATGCTTTGTGATTAATGCATTTATGCTGACGATCCTAATTTATATACAAAATACCTACACAAAACAGGGATGCGTGATCTCTGACATGCTGATAATAATAAATCAATTTTAGCCCATATATATATATATATATATATGGTATTTAAATGTAGTCCAGACCTAAAATGTTGTCCTTAAAACACATTTTTAAGTGTAAGCAATGATGACTTTATGACGCTAATTTTATCAGCAGTAAGGAGAGGTAGGCTAGTGATGCATGGGTCAAACCTTTAAGCTCAACTTCATTTAAAATAGAAGCTAAGCAAAGTATTGAATTTGTTTCCTCTCTTTTTCCCTCCAATAACTGCAGTTTTGTTCTGGTATATCCCACACCATTATTTCCAGTTCATATTATGGAGTTAAATGGAACTTCAATAGTTCCTGAAGGCAGCCTGCCTATTTAACTTTAAAAATAAACTGATAGCCTAAAGAAAAATCTGTTCAGCTCAGTTAACACATAATTAAATCAGCTGGAGGCTCGCGCTGCTCAACATCATTTAAAAAGCACTGTTGCTCTCATGGGTCATCAGTGGTTTAATGTTAAATACATTTTAAAAGCCATGTCTGCTCCAACACAGCAGATTTAAGCTGAACAGCGAGTCCACACTGACTCCAAACCTGAATACACCAGATCAGACCTGGTGTGGGAAGAGAGTGTTTCGTACGTCCACACTTAGATTAACAGTATAAACACTGATCTGTGTGTGGAAATGAGCGTACCACCAAATTTCTGGTGCACACACGTCTGATAAATGCAAGAGGGTCTGGCTGCAGCCCTCGAGCAAACCTCTACGCTGGGGCGTGACGTCATTGCCCAAGCCTACGCTTGGGTGTGCAGCGTGTTAGCTGTTGTTAGCATGACCTAGCTGTTGTTAGCATGACTACAACGCTGTGCTTATGACACATTAGCATAGCCCCGTATGCTGGGGCAAAGCCCCAGCAGAGTGGTCTATGCTGGACCGTGCAGTAGCAATCACCGACCCATGCGCTGGGGCGAAATGGGTCTACGCTATTAAACCCCGACTGGTTCAGTTTAGGCGTTTAAATCCGACTGGTTAGGTTTAGGGTCAGCCTGTCGGCAAGCTGATAGAGCTGAAATTTCATCATGGGTTATATACGTCACGCCCAAACGTAGAGGTCCGCCGGCTCGGGCAATATACGTCACGCCCCAGTGTAGAGGTTTCGCCCCAGCGTAGAGGTCCGCCGGCTCGGGCAATATACGTCACGCCCCAGCGTAGAGGTTTCGCCCCAGCGTAGAGGTCCGCCGGCTCGGGCAATATACGTCACGCCCCAGCGTACAGGTTTCACCCCAGCGTAGAGGTCCGCCGGCTCGGGCAATATACGTCACGCCCCAGCGTACAGGTTTCACCCCAGCGTAGAGGTCCGCCGGCTCGGGCAATATACGTCACGCCCCAGCGTAGAGGTTTCGCCCCAGCGTAGAGGTCCGCCGGCTCGGGCAATATACGTCACGCCCCAGTGTAGAGGTTTCGCCCCAGCGTACAGGTTTCACCCCAGCGTAGGGGTCTCCAACTGAACCCCCCAGCGTAGAGGTTTGCCCGAGGGCTGCAGCCAGATGCCTCTCGGTAAATGAGTGCCCGAGTGTTTGTACACTGCAGACCACAGCTACCCATTCACACTGTTCACACTGTTCACAGTGATCACTGTGGAGAACTGACCACATCCCATTCCTGTCCATCCATCCACTTCCTCCAGTGCAGCAGAGGGAGAGGATTGTGGGTAACAGAAGTGCTAAGGGATGCAGCAACAGCCGGGGATCGAACCCTTGACTTTCTGATGGCTGACTATACCTACTGAGCCACTTACCTGGATGAGTGCAAAAGTGAAAAAAAAAACAAACGTCAAACCTTTCCCACACACAGAACAGCCCAGACATATGAAAGTGTTGAGTGTGGCTGTGCAGACATGATAAACATTGTTTTAGAGCAGGGGTGTCAAACTCAGTCACAGCAGGGACCAGATCCTGAATTTGGGTCTACCCTGACGGCCTAACAGGGTCAACATTTAACCACTGAGTGTCAGCCTAAATGGTTTTGAGATTAAAAGGTCAACATGAAAAGTAAAAAAACTCAAAACCTGAGATTAAAGTCGAATTTATAATTTTTAAAGGTAAAAACATGACATTTAAGGTCAAAATAATGTTTTTAAAGGCAAAAAAATGAGATATAAGTAAAAATCCTTAGTTTTAAAGGTCAAAATATGAATACATTTCAAAATCATGAATTATAAAGCTAAACAAGTGAGATAAAAGTCAAAGTTAGGAGTTGAAAAGGTCAGCAAAACTGAAAAAAAATTCAAAATCATGATATTTAACAATCAAAATATGAGATGAACATCGAAATAGTGAGTTTAAAATGTCAAATTACAAGAATAGATTTCAAATTAATGAGTTTTAAAAGTCAAAATATGAAATTTAAATTAAATTTTTTTTTTTTTTTTTTGTTTTATTTAGATTTATTTTTGGGCTTTTTGGTGCCTTTATTAGAGATAGAAGGACAGTGGATAGATTTGGAAATAGGGAAGAGAGTGGGGAGAGACATGCAGGAAATGTGTGCCACAGGCCAGATTCGAACCCAGGCCGCCTGCGTACATGGTGCGCGCCCCAACCACTCAACTACCAGCGCGCCAAAAAGACATGATATAAAAACTAGATATAAGTCAGTCAGAATTGAAAAAGGTCAAAACATGAGATAAAAGTCAAAATCATGACTTTAAATGTCAAAATAGGATTTAAAATTTAAAATTATGACTATAAAAGGTAAAAATATGACAAAAGTAAAAGTTATGAGATGTAAAGGTTAAAATATGAAATAAACAGTAAAACCATAACTTTTAGTCATAGCTGTGATGCAAAATTGAAAATATAGAGAAAACACAAATTTCTCCTACGTTCCTGACTTTCTAATTATTTTTACTGTTTACTGAGGAATAACGCGAAACATGGCGACTGTAGACATGTCAGTACTCGACTTTGTGGTTTTTGAAAAGAAAACAGCTCACTGCTGTTCTTTGTTCTTCTTTTAATGAAGAAATGTGGTCAAGTTCTGATAAAACTGGCGCTTTAGCAGCATCCACGCTAATCTCTTCCTCCATAACTGCACCAGCTCTTGCTGTTGCTTGCTTACGTCACGACTCTGCTGCGCCTGAAAGTACCGCCCCTCGTCCCTGATTGGTCCTGTCACTTTCTAACTGGGCCCAAACGGTTCAGACAGGAGCTTTGAAGATGGATTCTCCAGTGAAAAACAAGGAAACGGGTGAATCCATCTGCTCTGCAAGGTTATGTGAGAGTCATGGCAGTCTGAACCGAGCCGTCGCAGCTCCAACGATGCAGTCACCTGTGATTCAGCTTGTTGAGTCCGGACGGCTGGTTTCAGAATGCTGCAAGGAGAAAAACTGGGAAAAGGGAAAATCTAATTCTCATTCTCCGGTGACACATGCCGCTTTGGTTAGATAAAGCCGTGCCATTGATTTTTGACATGATTAAACCTCTTTTTTCCATCCATCGTAGCGTAGCAATGAAATTTCACGGCAGATATAAACACAAACATCCTTTGGCAGGTCAGTCTGGTTGAAAAAAAAATCTCAGAATCATACATTTTCTCACCAAATTCAGACTTTGCCTTGAATTTCGCATGTTTAATCTCAGAGAGCGCCCTGTTCATGGAAAAAGGAGAGCCTTTTCAGTCCGAGATTTCTGTTTCGCCTTTTCAAATTGATCTGCAACTTGGAAATGTTTAGGCTTCTGTGTTTTTTGTTTGTTTGTTTTAAGTTTTCACTCGGAAACTTCAGTCTTCGAACTCTCCCGTCTCCTCCTACGGCAGCACATCAGGCTTATAAGCACAGCTGACGGACAGAAGCTTACCTTTTTAAAACTTAAAAAAGATGTAATCTTTCCAGATGAATGTGAAAAGGGAAAACAGATATGTCTTATTGAAAAGGCAGTTTTAAAGGCAGTAAATTTGTGTAAATCTGTGGAAAATACATTATCAGCAGATATCCTCGTTATAACAAGACTGAGCAGAGAGAACATTTATGTGTGTGCCATGAAATTTCACTGAAATCCTACAAAGCTGACAAAAGGAGGATTCAGTGCTAAATTACTGCCATACACGTGTGTGTGATAGAGGTTCTACACATTATCCTGATGACATAAACACACGAGAAAGCAGTGGCTGTGCGGTGCTATCCCTGCTGTAAAGGCAGATTTATGGAGCAGTCATTTCTGGCTGGTGTTTAGAACATCCCAGAGTGGACAGTTGTGAGTTTTCACTCGTTTCATCGGAGTTTTTGGTGAACTGGGCGTTAGCTTCCAGCAAACATGCAGGAATGGGAATGATGTTACTGCAGAGCATGGATGGAAAGCTCTGTCTGCACTCTGTGGAGCAGAAATGAGCCTCATGATTCTTTCGGCTTTGGTTTCACAGGCCGATCTCCATTTGCCCAAGAATTTTTTCCTTTGTTTTTTTTTTTTTTTTTTAACAACACATCAACCCGTCAGTTTCACTGTAATAAATATTCCAAATCTGCAGTATTCTCACTGGGGAATCCATCTTTTAAAGCTCCTGTCTGAACCGTTTGGACCTGGTTTGAAAGTGACAGGACCAATCAGAAACAAGGGGCAGTACTTTCAGGCGCGGCAGAGTCGTGATGTAAGCAAGCAGCCACAATTAATGTAATTATGGCAGAAGACATTGGCGTGGATGCTGCTAAAGCGCCAGTTTCATCAGAACTTGACAACATGTCTTTGTTAAAGGTACAATGTGTAGAATTTGGCTGCATTTCGCCAAACAGAAACGGTGTACATGGGATATAATGTTTATATATCTATGTGAAGTATGTTAAAATAAGTGCACAATCATCCCCTCTAAACTTTCGTTTTCTTTTTACAAAATTAGAAAAAAGCTTTATAAATTTACATTACCGCGGGTCGCCCCCACGGAGGCTGCCATATTGAACCGCCATGTTGCCTACGGCAACATTTTGGGGACAGAAAGAGCGAAACGCGATTTTTAAATACGAACCTGCCCGCCGGTCCTGAAAGCTACCTGGAAGGCAGGTGGAGAAGAAGACTGACCTATAATCTATAAAAATAATGGTTACAAAAAGGAATGAATAAACCCTCACCTCGTCACTGCTGTAAATGATGTCCAGCTCACGATCCTTTTTGGTCTTCACAGGCTCTCGTCGCCTAGTGATGTGACGTTTTGGTAACAGATCGGCTCATTCTGAAATCTGAACGCTAGATGTCGCTAAAATGCCAAATTCTACACATTGTCCCTTTAAAAGAAGAACAAAGAACAACAGTGAGTTGTTCTTTTTTCCAAAACCACAAAAGTCGAGTGCTGACATGTCTACAGTTGCCATGGTTACCATTATGCAGTTCTCTATGGAGTTTACTCATCAGTAGCAGCTACATCTTGTGTTTTGTTGCTCTGATTGGCCCGTAAAGATGTGACGGGCAGAACATTCATCCAATCACCCTCCAGGTTTTTTTCTAAGCCTCTGCCCTTTCCCAAACAATGTCCCTGAGAGGTTTTCCAGATGGATGTGTGAAGCAAATCCATCTGCCGTGTCAGGTTAGCAGGATTGAGAATCTCTTTAAGATTTAGATCAAGAATAAATTGATGTTGTTTATTTCATACATGCACCAACAATGAGAGGTGGTGATTTATGATGATGACTGGTTATCCCAGTGAATAAAGGCTGTTATCTGAATGATTCTACATGCTTTCACCTTAGACACGTTACACTGGGCCCTTGGGAAATAATCAATGCTGTAGTTACATTCTTTGTGCTCAGGAACCCTCTTATGTGATTTTGTGCATGCATGTGTGTGTTGTGTGTGTGTGTTCGTGGGGGTGGTTCCTCTGGTGGATGACTAATGACTTTGTGAGGGTGGGGGGCTCGGTGCACTGGAGAAGCAGAGATGGAGAGAGCTCTGTTATTCACTCAGACTTATTCAGCAGGAGATGGATGTGCTCATGTATGAGCATGCACGCTCAGA